>NC_081561.1:90042193-90195533 GCF_022355385.1 Mustela nigripes | reverse complement strand
GGTCCTAAATCAGGACTCAACCGGTATCAAAAGATTGGGATCATTCCCTGCATATTTTCAGACCACAATGCTCTAAAGCTAGAACTCAACCACAAAAGGAAGTTTGAAAAGAACCAAAATACATGGAGACTAAACAGTATCCTTCTAAAGGATGAATGGGTCAACCGGGAAATTAAAGAAGAATTGAAAAAAATCATGGAAACAAATGATAATGAAAATACAACGGTTCAAAATCTGTGGGACACAACAAAGGCAGTCCTGAGAGGAAAATATATAGCGGTACAAGCCTTTCTCAAGAAACAAGAAAGGTCTCAGGTACACAATCTAACCCTACACCTAAAGGAGCTGGAGAAAGAACAAGAAAGAAACCCTAAGCCCAGCAGGAGAAGAGAAATCATAAAGATCAGAGCAGAAATCAATGAAATAGAAACCAAAAAAACAATAGAACAAATCAACGAAACTAGGAGCTGGTTCTTTGAAAGAATTAATAAAATTGATAAACCCCTGGCCCGACTTATCTAAAAGAAAAGAGAAAGGACTCAAATAAATAAAATCATGAATGAAAGAGGAGAGATCACAACTAACACCAAAGAAATACAAACCATTATAAGAACATACTATGAGCAACTCTACGCCAATAAATTTGACAATCTGGAAGAAATGGATGCATTCCTAGAAACATATAAACTACCACAACTGAACCAGGAAGAAATAGAAAGCCTGAACAGACCCATAACCAGTAAGGAGATTGAAACAGTCATTAAAAATCTCCAAACAAGGGGCGCCTGGGTGGCTCAGTGGGTTAAGCCACTGCCTTCGGCTCAGGTCATGATCTCAGAGTCCTGGGATCGAGTCCCGCATCGGGCTCTCTGCTCAGCAGAGAGCCTGCTTTCCTCTCTCTCTCTGCCTGCCTCTCCATCTACTTGTGATTTCTCTCTGTCAAATAAATAAATAAAATCTTTAAAAAAAAAAAATCTCCAAACAAACAAAAGCCCAGGGCCAGATGGCTTCCCAGGGGAATTCTACCAAACATTTAAAGAAGAACTAATTCCTATTCTCCTGAAACTGTTCCAAAAAATAGAAATGGAAGGAAAACTTCCAAACTCATTTTATGAGGCCAGCATCACCTTGATCCCAAAACCAGACAAGGATTCCATCAAAAAAGAGAGTTATAGACCAATATCCTTGATGAACACAGATGCAAAAATACTCAACAAAATACTAGCCAATAGGATTCAACAGTACATTAAAAGGATTATTCACCACGACCAAGTGGGATTTATTCCAGGGCTGCAAGGTTGGTTCAACATCCACAAATCAGTCAATGTGATACAATACATCAATAAAAGAAAGAACTAGAACCATATGATACTCTCAATAGATGCTGAAAAAGCATTTGACAAAGTACAGCATCCCATCCTGATCAAAACTCTTCAAAGTGTAGGGATAGAAGGCACATACCTCAATATCATCAAAGCCATCTATGAAAAACCCACCACAAATATCATTCTCAATGGAGAAAAACTGAAAGCTTTTCCGCTAAGGTCAGGGACACGGCAGGGATGTCCATTATCACCACTGCTATTCAACACAGTACTAGAGGTCCTAGCCTCAGCAATCAGACAACAAAAGGAAATTAAAGGCATCCAAATCGGCAAAGAAAAAGTCAAATTATCACTCTTTGCAGATGATATGATACTATATGTGGAAAACCCAAAAGACTCCACTCCAAAACTGCTAGAACTTATACAGGAATTCAGTAAAGTGTCAGGATATAAAATCAATGCACAGAAATCAGTTGCATTTCTCTACACCAACAGCAAGACAGAAGAAAGAGAAATTAAGGAGTCAATCCCATTTACAATTGCACCCAAAACCATAAGATACCTAGGAATAAACCTAACCAAAGAGGCACAGAATCTATACTCAGAAAACTATAAAGTACTCATGAAAGAAATTGAGGAAGACACCAAGAAATGGAAAAATGTTCCATGCTCCTGGATTGGAAGAATAAATACTGTGAAAATGTCTATGCTACCTAAAACAATCTACACATTTAATGCAATTCCTATCAAAGTACCATCCATGTTTTTCAAAGAAATGGAACAAATAATGCTAAAATTTATATGGAACCAGAAAAGACCTCGAATAGCCAAAGGGATATTGAAAAAGAAAGCCATCGTTGGTGGCATCACAATTCCGGACTTCAAGCTCTATTACAAAGCTGTCATCATCAAGACAGCATGGTACTGGCACAAAAACAGACACATAGATCAATGGGACAGAATAGAGAGCCCAGAAATAGACCCTCAACTCTATGGTCAACTCATCTTCGACAAAGCAGGAAAGAATGTCCAATGGAAAAAAGACAGCCTCTTCAATAAATGGTGCTGGGAAAATTGGACAGCCACATGCATAAAAATGAAATTGGACCATTTCCTTACACCACACACAAAAATAGACTCAAAATGGATGAAGGACCTCAATGTGCAAAAGGAATCCATCAAAATCCTTGAGGAGAACACAGGCAGCAACCTCTTCGACCTGAGCCACAGCAACATCTTCCTAGGAACAACGCCAAAGGCAAGGGAAGCAAGGGCAAAAATGATGAAATGGGATTTCATCAAGATCAAAAGCTTTTGCACAGCAAACAGTTAACAAAATCAAAAATCAAAAGACAACTGACAGAATGGGAGAAGATATTTGCAAACGACATATCAGATAAAGGACTAGTGTCCAGAATCTATAAAGAACTTAGCAAACTCAACACCCAAAGAACAAATAATCCAATCAAGAAATGGGCAGAGGACATGAACAGACATTTCTGCAAAGAAGACATCCAGATGGCCAACAGACACATGAAAAAGTGCTCCATATCACTCGGCATCAGGGAAATACAAATCAAAACCACAATGCGATATCACCTCACACCAGTCAGAATGGCTAAAATCAACAAGTCAGGAAATGACAGATGCTGGCCAGGATGCGGAGAAAGGGGAACCCTCCTACACTGTTGGTGGGAATGCAAGCTGGTGCAGCCACTCTGGAAAACAGCATGGAGGTTCCTCAAAATGTTGAAAATAGAACTGCCCTATGACCCAGCAATTGCACTATTGGGTATTTACCCTAAAGCTACAAACGTAGTGATCCAAAGGGGCACGTGCACCCAAATGTTTATAGCAGCAGTGTCCACAATAGCCAAACTATGGAAAGAACCTAGTTGTCCATAAACAGATGAAAAATCAAGAAGATGTGATATATATACACAATGGAATACTATGCAGCCATCAAAAGAAATGAAATCTTGCCATTTGCGACAACATGGATGGAACTAGAGCGTGTTATGCTTAGCGAAATAAGTCAAGCAGAGAAAGACAACTATCATATGATCTCCCTGATATGAGGAAGTGGTGATGCAACATGGGGGCTTAAGTGGGTAGGAGAAGAATAAATGTAAGAAGATGGGATTGGGAGGGATGACAAACCATAGGAGACTCTTAATCTCACAAAACAAACTGAGGGTTTCTGGGGGGAGGGGGTTTGGGAGAAGGGGGTGGGATTATGGACATTGGGGAGGGTATGTGCTTTGGTGAGTGCTGTGAAGTGTGTAAACCTGGTGATTCACAGACCTGTACCCCTGGGGATAAAAATATATGTTTATAAAAAATAAAAAATTAAAAAAAATGGGCAGAAAACATGAACAGACAGTTCTGCAATGAAGACATACAAATGGCTAACAGACACATGAAAAAATGTTCATCACCACTAGCCATCAGGGAAATTCAAATCAAAACCACATTGAGATACCACCTTCTGCCAGTTAGAATGGCCAAAATTAACATGACAGTAAACAACGTGTGTTGGAGAGGATGTGGAGAATGGGGAGTCCTCTTACATTGTTGGTGGGAATGCAAGTTGGTACATCCACTTTGGAAAACAGTGTGGAGATTCCTTAAGAAATTAAAAATAGAGCTTCCCTATGACCCCTGCAACTGTACTACTAGGTATTTACCCCAAAGATATAGCTGTAATGAAAAGAAGGGCCATCTGTACCCCAATGTTCATAGTAGCAATGCCCACAGGCTCCAAACTGGGAAAGAAAAGAGATGCCCTTCAATGGATGAATGGATAAGGAAGATGTGGTCCATATATTCTATGGAGTATTTTGCCTCCATCAGAAAGGATGAATACCCAACTTTTGTATCAACATGGACAGGACTGGAAGAGATTATGCTGAGGGAAATAAGTCAAACAGAGAGAGTCAATTATCCTATGGTTTCGCTTATTTGTGGAACATAAGGAATAACATGGAGGACATGGGGAGATGGAGAGAAGGGAGTTGGAGGAAATTGGAGGGGGAAACGAACTATGAGAGACTGTGGATTCTGAAGAACAATCTGAGAGTTTTGGAGGGGTAGAGTATGGGAGATTGAGAGAGCCTGGTGGTGGGTATTAAAGAGGGCACGTATTGCATGGAGCACTGGGTGTCATGCATAAACAAGGAATTCTGTGACACTGAAAAGAAGTCAAAAAAATAAATAAATTTTTTTTTTAAAAAAAGAATAGTCTGACAAGTGTAGAAAATGGGTTGCAGTTTTAAAATATTTATGTGTGTGTTGGAACAGTTCAGGCAAGGAAACAGGCATTAAATAGAAAAGAGGGATCTGATGTTCTGGGGACAAAAGAGGTGGCAAAATGGTTCTAAACTTTATCTAGATGAACAAAAGGATGGTAATTCCAAAATAAGAGCTAGAAAAAAGTATAGGAAAAAAATGAGTTAAACATTTATGATAGTAAAGTTATGCCACTCTTGTTCCTGGACATAGTACACTGGAACTTTCTGCTCTTTAAACAAGTCATTTAACTTGGCTAAGCTTCAGATGACTCATGTCTCCATTGAGACAGAAAATGTAAAAAGAGAGAGAGAGAAATTAACAAACCCTAATCATCATCATAGAATTGCTATATTGCAGTGAGGACAAAGACTTGTGTGGACTTGAATATTACTGTTATTATTCAAATAGAACGTAATCTAGTCACACAGAGTATTTGCTTAAATCAGGCTGTTATCTGGTTTAGAGCATGCTTTTCCTATAGCCAAAGTCAGACTTACTAATTGACAGGGCATTCTGAGGTCACAGTTCAGGGAAGCATCCTTTGTTCTCAAGGAAGAAGACAGTCTTTGTTCTCGCTCCTCATCTCTTGACTCCAGAATTAAATACTGCATAAAATTACTTGTTCCAGGTTTAGGAAAAACCCCTTATGAATTAGAAGCATGGGGGAAGGGGACAGGGAAAGGATGCAAGAGATTTATAAAATACATGTGTACCCGAATCACAAAATTAAGCATTTGTAAAAACCACCACAGTGTGAGGGAGTATATGCAAATATGATGACACTGGTGCTGAAATCTTCCTGGATTTCATAGGAAAGACGCATCATTTTGCTTCTGACTGGGACGCACAAGGAAGACTTCAGGAAGAAAGTGACATTAAATTGGCTCTTAAAAATGTGAACCGTCATACTAATCTCTCCCTAAAGCCTCCCCTTTTTCTTCTCTTTTTTAAATTTTTTTATTTTTTAAAAGATTTTATTTATTTATTTATTTATTTATTTGAGAGTGTGAGAGAGAGAGCACACAGAGGGACAGGGAGAAGCAGAGTCCCCATTGCGTCGAGAGCCAATGTGGGGCTCAATCCTAGGACCCTGAGATCATGAGCTGAGCCAAACACAGACACTTAACCAGCAGAGCCACCCAGGAGCCCATCTTCCTTCTCTTATCTCCCCCATGTCCCCTATGTCCCTAACCTAGGCTACCTTGTGATTTTTCTGTTCTCTCTCTACACCTAGTAAAATCTGCTGCCAACTAAGAAGTTGAGAGAGCCATAAATAGTATTAAAACTAGAAGCTGCCTTCTTCCCTGGATACTTGTAGTTTAACAGGTAGGGGATAAGATTAATAGATAGCTAAAGGTAAAATTTCAGGAATTTACAATATTCGCAAAGAAAATTTTTAGGAGAAGCCTTTGCCAGCAACTGGGAAATCAGTTCTGTTTATCGATTTTAAATGACCCATAATCAGCAGGTACATTCAACTAGTAGGAATCAGAAAAAATATCAGAATGGCGGGATACCTGCTTGTCTCAGCCAGTTAAACATCCATCTTCAGCTCAGGTCATGATCTCGAGTCCCACATCGGCTGCCTGCTCAGTGGAGAGTCTGCTTCTCCCTCTGCCTGGTGCTCTCCTTGCTTATGCTCTGACAAATGAGTAAATAAAATATTTACCATCAGAATGGCAACTGGAATGTGACATTTTAAGGGAGTAATCTTTTAAAAGATCTAGAGAGAACACCACCTTATTATTATGCAACATGCCAATGTTAACACAGAACCCAAATTGTTTATAAGTGGATGTGAAAAAAATGACTGGAAAGACTTTCACTTGGATTGTATCAGAAGCAACACAAGGTCCAAGAAAAATATCATTTATGTACCTTCCAGCTGTATAGAAATGTACATCATGAACACTTGATATTTGTGCTGTTGACAAAGCTGAGTGTGGAACTGGCAGCTGTGCCCCACAGTTGTCATTGCCAAGTCATTATTAAATTCCTCCTTAAAATATCCCATTGGTTGAGTGAGGGGAGTATTTTGATAAGTGCTCAGAATTCCACTAGAAGTTTGTACACTGTCCCTGTACTTGAGGCTGATAAAGATATGCCCTCTGAAACTTCCCCAAATGTGGTTTCTATGGGGCTTGTTTTTGTTTCCTTTTATTTTGTTTACAGGAACCTTTATTCTTTGGCCACCTGGACCTCATAGCAGCATTTCTCTGCATTCACTTACATGTGTGTGCCTAATGGCCAATTAATAAATCAAAAGAATACCTAATTTCCCTCCCTTGAGGTAGAAATGTTGGCAGAAACATGTGGTTTTGAAACTTATTATGCATGAAAAACAAGGAACTGGTGGGTGGTCAGTACAATCCAGTGGTCACAATGGAAACCAGAGCAAAGTGAAAAGCTCCTTGTGGAAAACGCTATGTGGATGTCAGAGATAAAAATATGCAAAGACCCCCATTGAGCAGGGAGCCTCTACAGCAAATAGAAAGTAAATTTCACGTTGTCTCAGAATGGAGTTTTTAGTGATAGAAAAAAAACATAAAATGTCGTTCAGCTGAATTTGTAAATCAGTGAAATAGATTACTGATAAAAGTGGAATAACATACTTGCTTTTAAAAATTGAGAAAGATGATCGGGTGTAGATCATTATCCAATTATAGTTCAACCTGGATACAAAGAGGTGAAACCCATGACCCCCTATTGACATTTTTGTTTTTCTGTGATTGGTTATCTTATGTCCACTGCTAAGTTAAAGTAAGGAGTCAGAGCTCTGACTTCTGCCTCAGAAGCTTCTAACTAAAAAATAAAATAAAATAAAAATAAAAAATAAAAATAAAAAATAAAAATGGAAGGTATAAATTATCCCTAAGCTGCTGAAAATATAGCCTCTCATTAGCTGCTGAGAGCTTACTGGGAAGTTATATGTGAAGCTCGTGGAGGTCTTCAGGTTTCTGAAGCAGAAAATAAATGACAAGTAATGGACCCCTCCATGACCACTTTGATCTCTGATCCGTGAACTCTCCAAACTAAAACAGTTGGGTCCATATTCAAGTTGGATTCACATTAGAAAAGGAAAAGCCCAGAGCAGCAATGAGTTCTATGATTCCTCAAGTATAATTCTTTCCCCCTTTTCCTTTCTTTCTGTGAAATTCAATCGTTAGTGTTGAGGTTCCATGAATGTGCTTAGTAGCTGACCAGCTTCTGTGGGAATCGGAAAAGAAGTGAAAGGTGGTTTCATATCTGGATGTAGGAATGGGTTAAACACAGAAAGCAGGGGAGGAGACACATATTTGTAAGCAAAACACTATCATCAAAAAAGTATTGTAATAGAGCTAAGTAGGAAATGGGAGGCATACCTGGCTAGAGTGGTACATTCTAAGAACAGGAAATGATGATATCTGAATTTTAGGGATCACTTTAAAAGAGCAAAAATATATTATCATTCTTGCCTGAGAGAAGCCTTTTGACTTTTTCCAGTTCCTTAGAAAGCAAAATAGACATTTTACCTCTCTCCTTTGACCTATTGATCTGGGCAGTAACAACTATAATGTAACTAGAGTGTTGTATCTGGGGGTTATTGCTGTGTTTTATATTCCTTCAGCACTATTGGTCAGGGATTTGGGGCACTTTTAACCTCAAAAATTTGAGACTCAAAGATGCCAGAGGATTTATCTAAAGGTATACACCAAGTAGACAATGAAGATTCAAATGTAGATTCTCTGACAGCCCAGCTCCTTTCAACACAACCTTTTCCTAGACAACCATACTGCTCTCAGGAGCTTCACAGGATGTGTCAGGGGATACTTAGAGCCAAGTAAACATGCTGTATATTCCTGGGGCGTCCATTTTACCCACACACACACAAAAATTTAAATAAATAAATAAATAAATAAATCACAGATATATTAAAAAGAACATTAATTTTAAAAATAAGTGAAAACCAAAACTCAGCCTTTAAGGTAGATGAGAGAAAAAACTCTCTACTAGGCCTGAGTTGTAAGGGCGGCCATTATAGATTTCTTCCTAAGTCAACATGACTGTATGTAAACTTTACATAAACCAAAAGCCCGGTTTATGGTCACTAAGCATACATTGCATACCTGCTTTGTAAATGAGTAGCCAAACGGAAAACCATCTTGCCCTTAAGATATTGTTCAATAGCCCCACTCCCTGTGTTCCTTGTCATTAAAACTTGTGATTCCTGCCTATATGATAATCTATAGTTTTTTGAGCTTTTACAAGGTATAAAAATTTATATAATCCCATAAAAACTCTTCATTCTCCGGGACACTATCTTCCCTGTGAAGATTGTGTTTCTTGGGGAGCTATCCTACTTTGGGCTGGAACAGAACTCTCTTTCTTACTTTTAGAGATTCTAAAAGTTTTGTTCGCTTTGTATGAACAAAGGAAGACTTTAAGGATGATTGGTCTTAAAGAAAAATTCAGGTTTTCTTCCAAGAGTTTACCACAGTGGGTGTTTGTTGGTGTCTCCTACTCAGCACCCATTCACTCTTTCCTTTAGGTATTTACATCTCCCAGGTTCCTATCTCCTTTCATTGTTTGCAGTCTTGGAGCCATCCGGGAATACTGTGCTCTCTCTGACTCACCTCAGGGCAAGCAGAAAGGCATAGCTGAGCTAATCACATTTTGTCTTCTAAGGATTTTAACTCTTGTGCCTAAATTTAAAAAAAAAAAAAAAAATGGTTGTAACGTACACCTTCTAATTTGGGTGGCTCACTGATAAAGGGAATAGGGTTTTTGTTGCCACAAGGAGCCCTGGAGCTAGCTGTTTCCTGAACTTTCTTATCCTGGGTCTTGCACTTCTTCAATTCTGTGATCTCACTCAGCAACTTACAATAAATTCCCTTTTTGCTTAAATTATCCAGTCTGTTTACATTGCTTGCAACTGAAGAACCCTGATGAATGTACCAGTTCTCCTTGTACATCAAGAACAGTAGTTAATATAAAAAACACAATTTAAACATATCTTGCCCATGATGTACAATGTAATGTGTGTGTGTGTGTATGATGTGTGTGTATACATATATATGTATATGAGAGATATTTGTATATAGAGTGAGATAATAATAAAGGGAGGTTCAGATCAGGGAGAAGAAATTATCAGTGTGGTATGAGACATCTTTTGGCTTTTCCAGTGCCTTAGAAAGTACAAGATATGAAGTCAATGAATATATCTAAACACTCTTATCTTACTTTTCCTGGACCTCTGTTAGAGCATGTAGCCCCCTATATTCTCTAGTCACAGATCTATATTGGATGCACACCCAATTTGCCAAGTAGAAAGTAAGCCCTTGTCCATAGGATCTATGACTCACTCATGCCTCCATCTTCCATTCCAGGGACACGGTGCACAGTGCTTAGAAGTTCCTGCATATGGTGTTGTTGCTTGGAATTATATCATCTACACTTAGACCTGTAGAGATATATTACTGAAAGAGACCTAAAGATGACTTAATCAAGGCTTTATTAACAAAGAAAGCAAAGGCTAGAATGAAGTGATTGGCTTTGATGACCCCAAAAGTTAGAGACAAACTTGGATTAAAAATCCAGATTTCTCGACTTTAAATCCACATATTCCTCACCCTCCTGTTTCATGGCCACACTGCATCGTCTAGGTATCCAAATGTATTTGACTTCATATTAAGAGCTATAAGTTCTTTGCTCTTGAGGGACAAACCTTGCAAACTCGTCTAGGGAAAGGTTGTTTCAACTTTATTCAAACAAAATATAAACTCCTAAGGCAGGATGCATGCTTTTTTCTTCTCTTTGTGACCTCCTGAGCTCCTAGCAAACTGCTGGGAACACAAGGGAAACCAATCAAATATCTTTTCAGTGTGTGAATTATGGACTCCATCCTACCACCTGAAGAGCTGAGGAGGGACAGGGCTATTAGAATACAGCATACAAGAATCAGGAGATTCTTAGAAGGGATTCCTCTGGCTTTTGGAGTAAAAGCGTTGTAGACAGCCCTTTGATCTATTTCCTTCCCACATCAGGCAGACTTTTCTTAACATCTGGCTGCCACCTTCGAGCTTCCCCAGATTTTTTGTATATCACATGGAAATACTGATGTCTGGGTTTCCATTCTCACCCCAGAAAAGGCACCTTTGGGGATGAACTTCGCTATTTATAATTGAAAAATCTCTGAATTAAGTGAAATTGCATACAAATCCACTCAAGCTTACCAAAATATTTAGAAAAGAAGAATGTGGCTGGTTAAAAACTTTACCCGAACACTTTCCTGATTAACAATTGAGTTCTTCCCATGCTTTGGCATTGAAGAGGGAGGGATGTTTTTTTGAGAAACATATTTTAGAGATGTCTGACACATATTTGACCCACTCATATAGGTAAGAGCTTTTGTGTTTAGGTGGTCTGGCTGAAGAAGAAAAAGAACAACAAACTTCACCATGGAAAATTGAGATGGAGAATTATCAACCCTGTCTATAAACATGGCTTTTCATCATGGCTGTGATTAGAAGGGCACCAAGTCCTCACGGGGCTGTTATTTATAAGGAAATCATTTTTTCCAGAAGAGAGAGAATCATCTATAGAGAAATTATGACCTTTTAAACAGAAAAGAGAGTGGGAAATAGGTTTTTAAAAAGTCAGAATAAATGCTCTTGGCAATGAAAGTAAACAATAATGTCTTGACTGAGGCATAGCCAGTTCCAAGAAGACTCACACAGCTACCTGGATTACTATGAAACAATGTGCTATGATTTTAGGTACATTATTTCATTAATTCTCAGTTACTCCAAGAGTAGATATTCATATTATCCGCATTGTGCAGATGAGAAAATTTAGCTAAAATTACATAGTTGGAAAGTGATGGAACCAGCTTTTTAATGCAGCTCTGGTCTGATTCCAAACGGCATCTTTTGACCAATACACTTTACTACTTATTACCCATACCCGAAAAAATAACAGCAGGTTCTGGAAAAGAAGGCATCCAAAGAATATTTTCCTCAGGCAACATTCTTCATAACATCAGAGGAGATGAACACCTAGAGCCTCCTCCTCAGAATGCTCGATGCCTGCTCTGAAACAAGTCTGGCTAATATGTGAGCCCATAAGCCAGAGCTGCTTACTGAGCACACAATGTAGTGACTCATTTGTGGCCCTCACAGCACTCAGTGCAACTGTAGGCACACACAATATTTTCACAGAGCCCCTTAAATTAACATGGCAGTGATACAAAGAGCAAAATATGGAGTCTCTGGCATTGGGTAGATTCAAGGAGGGATTCCGTTTTTATCAGGCATTGGCCAATGTAACCAGTCACAATTCCCTTAACTTTTCTGAGCCTGTTTGCTTGTCTGTAAAATAACGATAATAAAAATAGTAATATGCAGCATTATTGTTAGGATTAAATGAGAAAAGCACAACTTCAGGTGTCTGACACTTTTCTAAGGATTTCGTTCTTTTCCACTGAGTAGTTTCTACTTTCCAACAGTCCACAGCCTAGAATTTCATTCTATTCTGAAAGCAGAACCAATGTAAAGGGACTTATTGAGCCTCAGAAGAGGAGAAAGGTGAACGTTGGGTCCTCATATGTGGAGAACTTGGCTTTTTCTCCCTCATTCCCATGGACACGGTATAATGGGCATGGTCTGCAGCTCTATGACATCCACTGTGACCCCTGCTGCTGCATCTTGGGGGCTGGCATTGATCGCATGGGAGGTCTGATGGAGATACATGTTTAGAATCTGTCTCTATGGTAACAACAATAATAACCATAACAATAAAGTATTTATGAAACTCTTTAACCTTATTCTTACTAGTTGAAAATCTTATTTTGGAGCCCAGAGCACAGTGCGAAGTGATAAATTTAGATGGATGTCAGAGTGTCCATTGTCTTTCTCTGGCCATATTCCTTTTCTTTCTCCTCCCCAGTGGCACACTTCTTTCTCTAGATTTGAGCTAAGAAATTGGGCTGTTCCATCTGGTTTTCTCTTCGATGGAGCTGGTAGGATGGATTTTTCAGGTCCTGGGTGTTTCTGGAAGGAGTGACAGAAACTAGTGCTTCCTGATGCATGAAGCTGTTTCAGACAGAGGTCTCCCTTGTCCCACAAAGCTTCTCTGGTAAAGTCACAGCACAAGACCTCTGGGTCTATTGTTCCGTTTACTAAAGAGTGATAAGATGGTCTGTACTGTTTAATATAACGGGCTAGGTCAGGCTCCAGGGTAGGGAAGCTTCTGGAAATACAAGTGGGAAGTAGAATTCCTCCTGTCCCCTCTGTATATACTTTGATAGTTTATAAAGGGATTTTACATACTGGGATCAATGGACAATCTGAAAGTAAATTCCCCCAAAACACAAACCCCACAAAGTTCCTTTTAAAAATATAGGAAGGAGAATACATAGTGATGCTGAACGGTATAGCTTTGCTGTTAGAACCTCTCAAAAAACCATTTGTGATATATTTTGCACATTTTTAAACATCACCATCCTCTTGAAATTGACAGTTGTGTACTACTTTTTCTTTGCTACATTTCTCAAGATTAGAAATCAAATAGAATGTACATCTTTCCTTCAAGACACACTATTAATAGGGATTTTTTCCTAAATATATTATAAGATGATTATTCGCTTAGGTTTGGCAGCTGCACCGAATCTGCTAGAATGTAAAATGTGAGTGGCTGGGGGCTGATCTGGTTTTATCCACTGCTGTAACCCAGCTGCCAGTACAGGAGGCACTTGGAAAGTATTTGTGGAATTAGCCAGCAATTTATAAAAGGGCACTTCTGTGACTACGATAACAATTTCTGTCTCTGACCACATATTTCTCTCAATTCCTCTTTCCTTGCAACCAAATCCTGTCCCTCTCCAGCCTTCCCCTCAGCCTTTACTTTCCTTCCCCTCCCAGCACATTCTTACTTTAGTGCCTATCCTCTACCATCCAACACACACGCACACACACACACACATCCCTTTACATTATTCCTGAGATCTGTCTGGAGAAGTGAGAAATTTGTTATGCTAACCTCAACCAATTGTGAATGGATTGGGTGCCGACAAACCAATGGATTTCAATGTACATGGAAGTGATGATTTCACAGGAGATCTTCAAAAACTAGAACACTGTAGTTAAAATTCTTTCTCTGTAATTTTTATACTTCTCTGATTTAGTTGTAGTGAACGGAGCCTTAGGGCAAGGCCATGATGTGATTCACAATCTGAGGGACCCAGCTGGATGGCTATAACTATTGGAGTTCAGCTGGCTGACAACGTGAGAAGTCATCCAGGAGATACAACTCACATGCACGTAGTTTTTCTACCTAAAAACTCTCCTTTTTATCCAGATAAGTAATAAAATCTACAGTAGGGTTGCTTCTCTCTCTCTCTTTTTTTTTTTTTTAAGAGAGCAAGAACAGAGCAAGAGGGAGAGAGCATGAGCTGGGATGGGGGTGGGGGGCAGAGGGAGAGAGAGAATCTTAAGCAGGTTCCACACCCAGCACAGAGCCTGATGTGGGACTCAATCTCGTGGTCAAGATCATGATCTGAGTCAAAATCAAGAGCCAATGCTTAACCAACTGAGCTACACAGGTGCCCAACTTCCTAATTTCTAAAAAGTTTTCAAACATCCTGTTTAAAAATAACTATTTGGGCCTACGTTCCCTTTATAGCAACCACTATAGCGTGGTAAGGAAAGGATTTAGAGACCATTTTTCTCTCAGATGTGTTTTGCTCATAGTACATGATCACAACTCTTCTCAGCTAGTTCGAGTTACTTGTATGCTGGGAGATACTGATTTCCTCAGCCCTCAGGGTGACTGGAACCCTGGGGATGGTCATTTCTGACCAAGAGCAGGTTTGTCTGGATTTCCTCAAATGGTAAGTGGTGGCTCAGGCTCCAGTGCCCAGCAGGTGACAAACACCTAGCACTCACCGTTCCTCAGTGATGTGACCAGTCAAACAAGATCACCAAGAAAGTCGACAACTGCTTTAGCAACTAGCTTCAGAGAATGCCTCTGCCCAGCCTATTCCTCCACTGGGGAGGCTGTGGGAAGAGCTTGCTTGCCAGGTGCCCAGGAACAGGCTACAGTCCAGGTTTAGCTGATCTGAGGAAGCTTGGCCACATCCCCTGGCAACAGCAACATCGGGTAGTGGCTTCAAGCCTGTGTGCTCACTCATCAGAGCACGTTCATCAATAAGAGAAGAAAAAGAAACAGTTTCTCCATAAATTCAAACTTTCCTAAGTTTGTGGATGGGTAAAACAGGAGTTTGTGATATTGTTGTCACTTCATTTTGTGAACAAAATATCTCTCCATTGAAGATTAGAAATTCCATGTTGCTATTTCAAACTTACTTTAAAAAGTTATATTCACAACAGCCAGTGTAAGTTTCACATTAACCATATTGGACATTTTAATTTTGAAGTGGTATACAACTTCCTGTCTTTATAGATTTGCATGTTGAATTGTATATGTATTTTACATAATTTTAAAACAATATTTAAATTTAAAAAATGATTTCCAAATATAAAGAAATCATTAAAAAAAACAAGTGAATCAGGCTGCCTGGGAGGCTCAGTTGATTAAGCATCCAGCTCTTGATTTCAGCTTAGGTCATGATCTTAGGATTGTGAAATTGAACTCTGCATCAGGCTCTGTGCTCCACGTGGAGTCTACTTGAAATTCTTTTTTTGTCCCACTTCCCCACCCTCAAATCATGCACTTTCTCTCTCTCTAAAATAATAAATAAATAAAATATTTTTTAAAAATAGTAAAATAAAAAATAAGTCAATCTACTTTGTATTTATTTATTGATGCCACACATATACCAAGTGGAACTATTTGAAGTTACTTTAAAACACAGGGATTAATGTAGCTTTAGTGGGTTATCAAGGGACAGAAGAACTGTTAAAATGCTTAGTTATATTGTTAGTAGTAATTTTGCTCTTATTCTGAGACTGTTCTGTGATTCACATTACTCAAATGAGTAATTTATATGATATTCAAATTTTAGCATCCCATTATCTTGGAAAACCAGAATTCTTGGTATTGGATAAAAGTAAAAAACAAAACAAAACAAAAAAACAAAAACAAAAAAAAAGCTTAAGATAGTTGAGGATATATAAAAACCATACAATTCTGAAATTGTATTGGACATACCAGAATTAGTTTATATTTTTTGTAGCTCTGTTCACTGAAAAGACCTAGAAATGATGAGTGGTATCAAAGTACCCCTAGAGCATGGATTATGGCCCATAACTATTATTTTCCATTAAAACAAAACAAAACAAAAACAACTTATCTTAGGGATATGTACGATTCCTACATCTGGGACAGAAAGTATATAAATGAGCCTAGAACAAATTATTAGACCAGCTGAATGAAACTATCAAAGATTAGAATTGGGTCAAAAGGACTCAGGATCTAACATAAAGTGATCAAAGATGGGACATCTATTAGGATAATGACTACAGTGGATTAAAACACATCTCATATGTTTATATCCATGACTTCTAGTAATACTGGAAACAAGCAGAGCCTAATGGTTGCTGTTAGAGGATGTGGTGGAACCAATTGATTATTACGAGAATGGTAAATAAAGGGGTGGAAAATCCCATGTATGTCCTGCCTTTCCTATAAAAGAGATGTCACCAAATCATAGACAAGGGGAGTTTTTCTTTATTGATGTGTTCCAGTCAAGCAAAGAAAATAGGAATGGCACTGTAATCCATAATGAACTAATGGGTCAGGTTCGTGAACATCAGTGGACCAAACATAACCAAAAGGAGGAGAAGCACTAGTTGTGTGCCTCCGTATGGAAGAACATAACACCAAAAACGTGGTCTTCAAAACCATCAACTTGAACCTGGTCATGCCACTGGCTCGGAAATGCATGTTAGACCACACCACAGTGTGTTATAATCACCAAACCTAACCAAGGATCTGCAACAAATAAAATGAACAACAACAACAACAACAACAATGTAAATAAATAAATCACATTGGAAGGAGAAAGCTAAATATAAAAAAATACTTAAAAACAGTGATATACTATTAAGCTCACTCTGGGGAAAAGAAAAATCATGATTTGTAATGTTTGCCAATTTCCTTGGTATAAAAATTCAAAAAACTACAAAACTTCTTCAGTATCATGTTGACTTTTCTGAGTCTTTTGTCTTTCTTTTCTAAAAAAAATTTTTTAAAGTTTTATTTATTTACATGAGAGAGAGTGAGAGCAAGAGAGAGAGAACACAGGGGGAGAAGCAGACTCTCTTCTGAGCAGAAAGCCCCACAGGGGCTTGATCCCAGGACCCTGGGATCATGACCTGAGCTGAAGGTAAATTCTTAACCAACTGAGCTACCCAGGTACCCCTCTTTTGCCTTCCTATATGAATTCATTAACAAAACACTACTGAAAATCAGGCTTGGATGGCAAATGATGAAATGCAGTCCCGCACAGGCTTCCCAGCCCCTAGGAAACCAAGGGGAATAAGAAAAAGAATCCTGAAGGCAACAACTATCCCAATACTCTTTACTATTATCATTCTTCTCCCTGCCACATTTATTTAGAGAAGAGGATGTATGCTGTAGGATATGCCTGACCTATGCTCTCTTTTCTATTGTCCTGGCATTGTAGGAGGCACCAGAACAGTGGTTCTCAACTTTGATTAAACAAAATTCAGTATACCAGTGTCAGGGATCCACCATGAGCTTGTGACTGGTCTGGAGTGGGATCAGGGTATTAATTTTTTTTTTTTTTAATTTCTCCAGGTAATTCAGATGTATAGCCAGGGTTGAGGACCACCGCATAGAGAAAATCCCTCTGTAGGGTGCCTGGGTGGCTCAGTTGTTTAAGTGACTTCTTCAGCTTAGATCATGATCCTGTAGTCTCAGGACTGAGTCCTGCATTGGGCTCCCTGCTGGGCAGGACTTCTGCTTCTCCCTCTGACCCTCCCTGCTCTCATGCTCTTTCTCTAATTAGAAATAAATAAAATCTTAAGGAAAAAAAAGAAAAGAAAAATCCCTCTGTAAAGTAACTAGTTATTTTGGGGCGCCTGGGTGGCTCAGTGGGTTAAGCCGCTGCCTTAGGCTCAGGTCATGATCTCAGGGTCCTGGGATCGAGTCCCACATCGGGCTCTCTGCTCAGCAGGGAGCCTGCTTCCTCCTCTCTCTCTCTCTCTGCCTGCCTCTCTGCCTACTTGTAATCTCTCTCTGTCAAATAAATAAATAAATCTTTTAAAAAAAAAGTAACTAGTTATTTTATACAGAGGGTCATTTTATACAGAGGCCTAAAGCACAGATTCTCTACAGCTTCAAGTGGATTAAAAGTTTGAGAGGCTGATTTTCTCAATCTCTGAATGGCTTGGGCCCCTGAGTCTTTGTTTAGAGCAGCCTCTTCTATGTCTTCTGTTTTCCATAATGCCCTGCCAATATATTATCATTTTCTCTGTGTGCCCAAACACAAAAAAAGCCTGGGAAGTTTGAATGTAAATGAGAGCCTTGTTTCCAGAGAGCACTAGAAAATGCCCACTTGTTACCAGGCAAGGAGAGAAACGCAAAAGGGGCGCCTCTCTCTTCTTTCCTGCGGCGGTCATAAAAAAGAACAACTCAGATTCCGCAGTGGGAGCGCATTTGACGGATGGCTGCAGCTGTTGCTGCCCACCCCACCCTGCTTCTCCACGCTGTGTTCCCCGCCCAGCCAGTGGCTGAGCTTTGCAGGGGCATTAGAACCAGCTACCCTGACCTGGCTGGGTCTCCTGTAACAGGCAACTTTGTTCCAAGAACCCCCCTCATTGGCCTGGCTGAAATCTCAGAGATGTGCTGTAGTCTGGGACTCTCCCTCTCATCCCAGTCCTCCTGCTCTCACCTTTCCTTTCCTGGGGTCCGATGGAAGGTTCTAATGTCCTCTCCTATTCCCTTCCTTGAACCTTTACGAGCATGTCCCCCAGTAACTCTCTTGCACTCTAGTCCCATTTTGGCATCTGCTTTCAGAGGCCTAAAACTAACACACACCCATTAGCTCAGCAGTGAGAAAACCAGTCCATCAGATAGAGTGGCTGTTTCCTTGGAAGATAGAAAAAGTCCAGCTTTGAGAGATAGGATAAGAAAACACATTTCTGGAAAAACTAAAGGAAGTTGTGTTTCAGTTGGTTCAGGAAAGAGATCTTCAACTACGGATAAGGAGACCAGAGCCTCAGGGGATTTCCAGAAGTGAGTTGGAAACAAAAAATTAGACCCACAAGCTGCAAGGAAGAGTATTCTAAGTGAGTTATTGGCACGGGCGTGCCAATTATCATTCATTCATTCAATAATTAACCCAACAAATATTTGAATATCTACTCTATGCCAGATCCTTTGAATATATTGCTGAAAAGAAAAAGAAAAATCATGGTTCCTTCCTGGTGGAGTTTCAGTGTTATGGCAGATACGAAAGATAAACTCCCCACTTCTCAGTCTCCGGTGAGAGCTGTCCTAAATTTTACTTCTCTGACTGCCTGCCCTCGAGATGTTTTATTCTCCTCTGCACTGTTAATGCAAAAGATTTCTCTTCCTTCCCTTCCAGTGTCCTTCTAACCCAGAGCCAAGCTTGAACTAAGCCGATTGTGTAACAAGATGTTTGCATATATCTGCTTTTCCAAACAAACTTTGAACCTCATGAGGTCTCCCGATTCCAACATGGAAAAGGAATCCAATAAATGCATACATACTAAGTAAAGACCAAGATAAGATTTTGAAAGATGTAGCTTTTAGGGGCAGCTGACCTCAGTTTACGTTTTTGGAAACACCAAATAGGAGAGTCTGAACAAAGGGGAAGATCATACAGTTATGCATAGTAAACCTTTCTCTTAAAGAACATCAATCAGATTAACAAAATAAAGGCTCTGAGAAGTCCTGTAATGAAACATTTAAATTTGTTTAATCTGAGTTTTCCAAAGTTTAGTGTATTACTATTTACCTTGAACTACAGATTGATTGAGAGGCAGTAAATGGTGATCTATTTTCAGATATAGCAATTTTCAGGTGTAAAATCACTCTCACATTAATATATTTAGCTTTCTCATAACAATACTCTGATTTCTCTATCATATTTTGTTGATCATAATTTTTGTCTAAATTTAAATATTTGTCAATTAACTATTCTCTTTGATAGGTCTGTTTCATGGAAGAACAGAACACTATTTGCAAGATCAAATTTATACATGAAGAATGTCAAGATAAGGGAGTGGGTCTTTTTAGTCAATCGAACAGGAGAGATACAGCTATATCATTTATTTTCCAAAAAAATATTTATTTATTTGAAAGAGAGAGAGGGAGGGAGCACTGAGGGGCAAAAAAGAGAGGGAGAGAAACACACTCCCTGCTGAACGCAGAGCTTAACACTGGGATCAGTCTCAGGACCCTGAGATCATGAAATGAGCCAACATCAAGAGTTGGACACTTAGTCAAGTGAGCCACCCAGGCACCTCTAGCTGTATCATTTAAAGTCATCTGAGAAAGTGCTTTCTGCCTAGTGTGTTAAAATAATTTTTTAAAATATTCATTGCACTTCTGTTAGCATTTTATTTGTGTTAATTAATATTAGTATTAGTCTTAGTAAGAAGGGAAATTTACCTGGGAACTTCACACACAGAATAGCTTACCTATAAAATTTTAGTAACAAAACTGGTATCTTTGAATGTATTTATCCTCCTTGTTCAACAGCACAGAATACGATTGAAGTGAGTCCACGCCTATGCACTTTTCTCAAGACCACGGGCAAGAACAGTCACTGTCGACTGGCCGAGGAGGACTAATATTGGCCTTCGAAAATTCTGATGTGTCTTTTCAATGATTTTCTCATTTTAATACTTCTCTGTGTAAAGGGATAAAGAAAGTAAAAGAGTGTAGCTTAGTGTTTCAGAATAAGGATTAGAGATAGGATAAATCTGGACTCAAAATAATAGTTTCACCATCTTTTAGTTTCTGCTTAAATTCTAATTAGTAATGTGAGGATTTATTGGTAAGAATAAAAATTGCTACCTTGCATTTTTTGCCGAAACTATAAAGATTTTGCCAGTGTATTTAAAGATGAAAATGGATATAAGTGTGAACTATTTTGTTGATATATGACAATAGTCATTTCATTTATTTTTATTCATGGCCCTCTATTTTCCTTTCTTTTTTTCTTTTTTCTTCTTTTTTTTGTTAACATATAATGTATTATTAGCCCCAGGAGTACAGGTCTGTGAATCGTCAGGCTTACACACATCACAGCACTCGCCATAGCACATCCCCTCCCTAATGACTATAACCCAACCACCCTTTCATGGTCCTCTGTTTTAAAAGATCAAATCTCTCTCTTTGATGTTTTCTATGGTGATGATCAGGGATTCTTGTACACAAAGCTTTAAGTATGGGAAAGTTTTGTTCAATTAGTAGAATCGATACTGCAAGGTAGTATAGTATTGACTAGAAAAGTATGCTGTCTAAAAGTAATAAATATAGAATACTTTCCACCATAAAATAATGTTGCATTTCTTCAATTACCTATGAAAGTATCTAAAAGTATCTGGTATTTTATAATCTGATTTTGGACTGCAAGTATTTTGCCCAACAACTCTTCCCAAAATTCTGCTCCAAACTGATGGCAAAACTTTGTCACACAACAAGTAAATTTGTAGTTTTGAAAATTTCACAATTTTCATTTCAAACACAAAGAGCACAGAAGATACTATAACTCAGGTGCACCCAACGCTGATAGTAAACATTCATAGTCCGCCATGTTTGTTCCAGATCCGTAAACTAGAACTTCCTCCACCCTCTTCCCTTTCCTCAGTTTACTTGCCTGAGGCAGCCATTACCTGAAAACTGGGAGTTTTTGCTCTGCATGTTTTTATGTGTTTCACACATTTGTATGTCTCCATGAACAATATGCACTATCGTTCTTTTCTATTTTAAAGTGTTGAGTAAGTGGTGGCATGCCAAACATACTCTTGCAACTTTATCTGTTTCTGAACTTTTTATGTATTAGTTTACGCATGTTGATCTATATAAACACTTTGAATTTAATGATGGTATAAATTATACTGAATGAGCAAAGCACTTGATAATTTTTCCAGGATTTAAAAAAACATTTGATATGTACTACAGATCTAATTTCTTTGTCTCTCACAGGTTGTTGTTGTTGTTGTTGTTTGTCCCAAAGCCATTTATTAAATATCCTTGTTTTCTTACTGATCTGTAATGCTCTGCTCACCCTTTCCTGGAGTCTCCAGACGCTTATTCTCTATGCTTTAGATCCTCATTCACACCAGAACTGCACTGACCTACAATATGAGCGCCACTAGGCACATGTAGCTCTTTAAATTTAAATTAATTTAAATTAATTACATGTTAAAATTTTAGTTGCTTGATTTTCTCACCTCATTTCAAGTGCTCAGCAGCCACATGTGGCTAGTGAAACTCTGATTGAGAGAGCAGTCTATATAGAGAGCATTTCCATAAACACAGAAAGTTCCATTGATGGGAAAGAGATGCATTAGCAGGTAAGTGACTAATGATAAAATATTTTTCCTTCAGTGGGCTCTCTCCATTTAACTCGATTCTTTTACGAAATGAATCCAACTCTGATATTAGTCTTTATTTAAAATAAGGCTGAAGCATCTAGCCTCTAGGCTTCCCCCCAAAGCACAGCATCGAGGTCTGTGGCTCCCAAAATGGATTGCATATTAGAATCACTTGAAAATTTAAATACTAGTATGGGGAGATGGGATGGGGCACTATTGGTTTTAAAAGCTCTGCAGGTGAATTCTAACATTTGGCGGCTCTGGGAACCACAGACCAAAGTGGGGACCCAGCCTGGTCGGCTCTGTGACCTTGCTGATGTTGCTGCTCTTGCTGCCACCTCCCTTCTCTGTCCTTCACTGTCGGGGCCGTCGGCCAGGCCTTCGTTCTCACACACCTGCATCTGGCCTTCCAATTTACCACGGACCCAAGCCTGGCCTTTCCCTTCTCATAGCATCTTCTGCTGTATCTGGAGTTCCTCTTCGGCCCCAGTGACCCGCTTACCTTTCTTCGCTTCATAGTTAATTGCTCTTGTTAGAATTTCAGTTTAACTGACCTGTACATTTAATATTGGTAAAGATGCTTCAACCATGCCAATGATAGGGGTAGAAGCGAATTTCCACAGATAGGAAGTTGTTGCTTACTCGGTTTCTCCTGTTCATTTCCTATTAGCCAAACTAAAATTAAATGGAGAGAGACTATTTTTCTTTTCTTAAAGATTTTATTTATTTATTTGTCAGAGAGACAGGCACAGCGAGAGAAGAAACACAAGCAGGGGGAGTGAGAGAGGGAGAAACAGGCTTCCGGCGGAGCCAGCAGCCTGATGTGGGGCTAGATCCCAGGATGCTGGGACCATGACCTGAGCTGAAGGCGGATGCTTAACGACTGAGCCACTCAGGCACCCCATGAGAGAGAGTATTTTTCATATGGTTTTCAGAGAACCCCAGAACCCAGAACCATAGAAGGACCATCAGAGACATTTAGTCGGAAGTACCATTAGTGTGAGTAGATGTTGAAATGTGGAAGATCTCCCTGGACACACCACAGGCTAGAGGCAAAACCAAGCACTCACTCAGCTCTGTTCACTCCCAGCCAGACCTCTGCCCAATATATGCTACTGTCTCTCTTCAAGTAAACATTCATTTAAAGCAAAAACAAACAACTTGAAATCCTTATGATAAAGTAATATTTAACTGTCAGAATGACTTTTTTCAAAGTATGGGCTGGGAATGAGGGAAAAATATCTAAGTTTTGAGGGTCTCCAATATTATTATACAACTTGTGGGACTCTCATAGAGAATGCATCATGTGGGGAAAGAAATATTTATTAAAAATTTGAAAAGAAATAGTAACTATAATTTCCAAAAACCAGACACCACAAACTTGTCAACACAGAAAATATATTTTGTGACTTAATTGCTGACCCACCTTGTAATACTTTTTTACTATATATTTCTTGTTTCCATTTTTCAGGAAAATCCAGGTTGCAGCACGTCAGCAGATCACCTCCCAGTGTGTTAGATATCTCTCATTGGTTGGGGCTTTCCAGACCCTTCTTAGTGCACAAATTATACTGTGACCTTTGTATGTGTCCATTTCCCCCATTCAAGCCTCACTACTGAGGGAAAGGCCAAGGTCTTGTCTGAGTCGAAACCCTCAGTGCCTCTTGGTGGGCAGTCACCACAAGTGTACATTTTAAATGCCTACATTTCTTAAAGGACTAAGACTTACAGCCACCATCCAGCTTCATTTGTAAACTCTGCAGATGGTTTTTCAAGATGTAGAACTAAAAACCTCTCTAGGCACAAAAGTGGTAAGAGTTGCTTGCAATACCTATTCTTTAAAAACAAGGCCCCCTTTTACATTGTGGGAAAAAAATACGTAAATTTTCCACCTCCATGAAAGCATGGGAACTACTTATAATGGGGAAATTAAAAAAAAAAAAAAATTCTTCCTTTAAACTGCAGCCAGTGGGGAGAGAGAGAGGCCTCCAGGCTGGAGCCTGGGCCATCCTCACCAAATCTGTTGGCCTTTTTCGAATAATTGGCATTTCCTTTGGAAATCATTTATTGTAGGTAGTTTCCCTCCTCTCGTGCACTATTTTTAGAACATTCTTATTGGTTTTAATTTCTTGCCAGCGTGTGAGTAATTTGTAATGTTTTCCACCATCAAGAATCCCTGTTGTGGTTTATTTTTAATGGACTTATTGCTTATTCCCAGTAGGAACGTTTTATGATGGAATTTATAGCTACTCGATTACTTCTTCACGTGTTTTAGATTTGTGAACCTCCTGGGAAATAGTATATAGCAGAAACGTTAATTTGGCTCGGTCTGTGGCTTTTATTCTGTGCCCCTGCAGGAGTGTTGCAGCCTGCCCAGTGGCCAACCTCACCTCGTCCTCCTGTCGGGTCCTGGTACAACTTCATCCTTCATGAAATTGAATAAAAGTAAAACTGCAGAGTTCTCCCTTATGATCAACATCATTTTTGGTTCATTTCAATTTTATTCCCATTGCAACTTTGGAGCACTTCAGCTGTGTGGGAAAAAGGAAATTGAATTAGGGCTTTTTTCAGGACTGAGAAGGTTAGATTTTTGTTGTTGTTTTTTAATTGTGGATTTTCTTTGTCTTAAACACACAAACACACTGTCATCCTTTTGCAGATTTTCAAACTGGATAGTAATAATTTAAAAAATAAAACTGCTTTTTTTTTTTTTTTTTTTTTGCAACTGCTTTTCAAACTAAGACTTGGTTTGTGAAAGATCCAGGCAACCAGAGCTGTTCTGGGACACAGATGTCCCCTAAATACGTTTGATAACTCTTCAAGGAGCAGACTTCCCTCCCTCTCCCTTAAAAAAAAAAAAGAAAAAGAAAAAGAAAAAAACTGTTTTAGTTTCATTTTCATTTAAGTTCAAGGGGAAAGTATTTCATTATTTAACTTATATTTAAAAGGGAATATTAATTAAAAATTAAGACTTTTTTGAGCAGAATAAAACCACTGAGAGGGAATAGGAGGTTAACAGGTAAAATGGAAATTAGCAGAATGATAGCAAAGACAACGTGTCAATAATAACAGTAGCTGCATTTTTTAAAACACCTTTAGACTTTTTGAGTCTTTAACATAATCTTCACTGATCCATCTCTAATTTCCTGGAGAGACCAAGGAATAAAGGATAAGACTCCCTCACTCCTTCTCAATAATAAGGAAGAAAGGAGAAAAGAATATTTCACAACAAATGAATTGACCTTTTTTGAGGTAGATGTATTTCACAGTTCTAATTTCTAGACATTTTAAAATAAGGAATCTTTCTTCATTGTTAATGGAAAGTTACAGCCACTTAAGGAACTTCAAGTTTTGAATGTATCATTTGGGAGCTCTTTAATGAGTAGGAATGTCTTACTCATTCTTCCATGATCTCACTATTAATAGCTATAATTGAAGTGTACCATAAAGGTTCAAGGAACGTTGATCCACCGGGAGTTAAGGCCTTATTTTGTCGTACATTGAAGAGGTTAATTAAAGGCATGAAGGACATGGAATAAAAGAAACAGAACATCATTTTTAAGTTTTTATTTCTTTATTAATCCACCAATCCCAGCATTCTTAACTTCTCTCCTTTTCCTCAGTTATCGTTAGTAATTCTCAAGTCCCTTTTCGGAAGGACCAGATAGGAACGAAAATGGAGTGAATCAGGATTGTATGTAAAGTACTGTCCTTCTGGGGAAACACAGTGAATTGATCCATTCTGTGATGTTCCTGAGAACCGAAGTAGAAGGAAACAATTGGATCCTTGAGAGTAATTGAAATCATGATGAGTAGATGCTCCTTACACTGAAGGGCCAATGAACAGTCCTCTGGGAGAATGTAAAATTAAATATGACTTGACTCAACAAGTTCTACAGGCCAGGTCTCATGTAGTCAATGGAGCACAGTACAGAGCTCCTTGTGAAGGCTGGGAAGTGTCAGTCCAAACCAATGGCCAGAGTTCATATTCTCTGATGCTCAGATATTCCATTTACCTCAGTTCAATAAACTTACTGAAGGCCAGTTATGTGTTAGTGACGGGAGCTGATACAATATACAAGGCATGGTTTCTTCATGCTAAGAGTTTGGTAGTTTATCATCTGGTGAACTGAATCCTGAGTTCTTCCCAACTTTACTTCCCACCGTTCCCATAGTGCACGTGGAACCTTCTGCTTCTGAAGATAAAATAGATTCAGCTTCTTACCTAATGGTATCTCTTATTTCTTTATTTGAGTTATTTGTTGGGGGAGCAGTTACTGAATACTTATTCTAGATACATGAGTTCATTTATTGCCACTTCACTTAATCAAGTTTGCTTTCCATGAACCTCTCATGCTTCAGATTTTGTCCCTGGGTTTTTCCTGATCTTACATTGTGAATTTCCTTCTCTCTTTATCCCTGGTCCTGACATATTTCTCTCTCCCTGTCTCCCATTTCTCATTTCTCTTTCCACATCTCTCTCTCTCTCCTCTATTTCCAAAGGCAAAAATAAACTAAGGCTAAAAAGTATTAGAATAGTTAACAAACACTATATAGAAACTCAATGATGTATTTGGCTAATAGATAGGAGTGAAAGTTTATGATACTTAAATTTCATCTGTAAGAATTCATCTCTTTAGAAACTCTGAAGTAACTGTTCAGAGAATGTGAGCATGTTTATTTCAACAGGCTGATCTCTTAGTTTTTGCTGTCCTTTGAACATTCAGATTTTGCTTGTAGATTTCAAAGAGGAACCCATGTGCTCATGCTACACACACATGACTTTACTGTTAGGATAAAGCAAAAACTTCTTTAGTGCCTAGGAAATAAAATACAAATACTTAACCTTATAAATTATGGTCATCCCTACCTTCTCTGTAATTTGCCTCTCCAATCTTTTTCTTCCTAGCTTCCTGCCATCCTCTACCTCCATCTTGTCGCCCTTTTAGTGCTCTGCACCTTCCTGCCCTCACACCTGTGTTCACCGTCTTTCCTCACAGCTTCATTGCCTTGAAGCCTACTCCACCTTCAGTGTCTCTCTCATCTATGAACCTCTGAAAACATTTCAGACCTTTGAGAATTTTAATCATTCATATTAATATTAATATTATGTTTTAATTGCAACCTTTTGGGCCTTCTTTGCATCAGACAATCACCATGCTAAGCACTCTTTATATATTATCTCCTTGCATCCTTCCAAAATTAAGGAGACAGATGTTTCAAAGCTTGCTCAAATTCACCAATGTCCAAGTAGAATTGGATCTCAGGTGTACGTCAGTCCATGGTTCAGATTTGCAACATGAGGGAAGAATAACTGAAAAAAACTGAAGGAGAAACTTCAAGCAGGGAAGTTAGAAGTTGACAAAAAATAATCTAGGTGAGAAGTAATGGGTGAATTAGTGGCAATGGGGAAAAGGGGAAACTAGTAGAAATACTATCATGACATAATTGACAACACCCAATATTTGATTGACTGTGAAGGCACAAGAAAGATCAAGAAATGTCTTGGTTGCCAGTGTTGATGACAAGGGCAGATGAGGGTTCCATGAGAGCAATGGCCTGGTGGGATTGAAGCCAAGCAGAGCAAAAACTTTTACTTTGAGATAATAGTTTAAGCATTACCTGTTGCTTTTTTTTTTTCCCTCTGAGTAACTGAGATTTGTCCCTGGCAGTCCTTCTGTCAAGAAGTCCAAGACCTAAACTTGATCTTATTGCCTAAAGGTAGCAGAAGGCAGGTCCAGAAAAAGACATTTTTCAGCAATCATCATTACTCTGCTTTGAACTTCAAAGAGATATTTTTTTAAGTCCACAGCAAGATGATAGTTTTAAAAGAAATCTTTTGATTTTGTAAGAGACTTCCTTTATTGGAGAGAAAGAATTTTCTTAGAATTTTCAAAGCTCGGCTTTGAATATTAAGAGTCATAAACAGAGGACTGTAGTAGAAAGTGTTTTTTTTCTATTAATTTAATTTTATTTTATTTTCAGTGTTCCCAAATTCATTGTTTATGCACCACACTCCGCGCTCCATGCATTACATGCCCTCCTTAATACCCACCACCAGGCTCACCCATCCCCCACCTCCCTTCCCTCCAAACCCCTCAGAACAAAGAAGGATGTGGCTGGGACAAGAAGGCAGTTCCTGTTAGGGAAGAAAAGGAAATAAAAATTCTTTCCATGTCTAAGGAGAGGAGCTGGGGTGTCACGGGGAGAGAGAAGGTAGAAGAGAGAGAAAGAGAGAGAGTGCATGAACACAGTGAAGCATGAAGAGCAAGAGATGAGCCACGTGGGGGATCTCGTCCATGCTCCATGGCTACCTCGTCAAGCGGAAGGAGGAGAGGATCTAGCTCTAGGTCCTCTGGTGTAAAAGTCCCAGTAGGTTTGGGAGAATCATAAAGGAGAGAACTTGTTCCTTCTTTTCTACAGCCTGGCCCCTTTGAAGAGGCCTACATTCAGCATAATCCCAGAGCAGCATGACAGCCCAAGAATACAGCAGTGAACAAAGACAGTTATTATCAGTGATAAAGAAGGGCTTTAGGTGGAAAGGTCTCCAATGGCATTACCGGTTCCCAGGGCCTATATGTGGATTGCAAGGTATCCAGAACTTTCTGTATGTGTTGGACCAGGATTGGAAAAGTGGTACTAGAACTGGAAGAAGCCAGAGGTCAGGAACAACAGCAGTAGAGACCATTGCTGAAGAGTAATATGGGAGAAGAATGGAATCTGAAAGAACAGGATGGGTCTAGGTCTGCCACCTGGTGTGGGTGGTAGCCCATGCACCATGTTAGTGACCAGTGGGGTCAACCTAAAGCATAGAAGAGGCCACCACGGCAAGGGATGTGGCAGAGTAGGTGCTCCTTTCCTCTTCATGCAACAGGGCACATAAGGTGTGTGATATGTTAAGTCATCTCTGGTCAGACAAGCAGAAAGGGGAAGATGAGGGATAAGTATTCAAAATTTATTCTAGGATTTAAACTGAATAGATGTTAATAAAATTAAGTTGGAAAGCAGGAAAGGCAGGAAGTCATGTGGGGTTATCTTCATATGAAGCACTTTAGATAATTTATGGAAAAATTAAAGTTTTCTGAATCTGAATCAAGGTGGGTTCATTTTGACTTCTCCATTTTAAATGGCCTCAAATCAACTTTGTTCTTTATGGTGTGGTGCTCAGATTTGTGTCATTAATAAACAGAGGCTATCTGACAGTTTTCTATTTTAGCTATTTTCTTCTCAATATGTAGGTGCTAAACTCAGATATTAAATATCAAAATTAATAAAACATTCACTAAAAGCCGTGTGCCTTATAAATATGGATAGCCAGGGTAAAGTTCTGGTTGTCCCATCAGAATTACACTGACAAAATAGGGAATATAATTAAAAAAAAAAAGGCTTGGGAGGGAAAATTATGAATTTGTTATTTTAACATTTTCATTTTAGAATAGTTTTAGATTCATAGAAAAATTATAAAGATGGCACAGAGATTTTTTTTTGTCTACTTACACTCATTTTCCCTATTTTTAATCTCTTATCTGAGCGTGTTACGTTTGTCACCATTAATAATCACATATTCATACATAATTGTTAACTAAATTCCATACTTTCTTCAGATTGTCTTACTTTTTATCTAATGTCTTTTTCTGTTCCTGGATCTCTTCCAGGATAAGACATTGCAGTTAGTTGTTATGGTTTCTTCGGTTTCTCTTGACTGCGATGGTTTCTCAGACTTTTCTTGTTTTTGATGATCTTGTCAATTTTGAGAAGTACTGGTCAAGTATCTTATTGAATGCACCTCAATTAGTATTTGTCTGATGTTTTTTCTTGTGATTGGACTAGAGTCGTGACTTTGGGAGGAAGAACACAGAGAAAAAGTACCATTTTTATGATATCATGTTAGGGGTATAGACTGTCAAGTTGTTGGTTGATGTTGATCACCTGGCTGAGGTAGTGTTTGCCCAGCCTCTTCACCGTGAAATTATCCCTTTCCTCTCATTTTCTTACTACACTTTTTGGAAGAAAGTCATTCTGCACAGCTCACATTGTGAAAGAATAAAGAAATATGCTCCATTCCACTGAAGGAAAAGTCTGTACATAAAATGAATTCATTTTGACGCACAGAATTCATTATGCCTTAGAAATAAATTGTGGAAACTCTCTGGGAGGGTTGAAAACACAAAATTACAGCTCCATAGAAAAATAATGGTGAGTGAGAGAGAGAAAGAGATCAGTCTAAGGATTATATTAAGTAGGCATCTAGAAGATGAGAGACAGAGGGGGGTGTCTAGGTAGCTCAGTTGATTAAGTGTCTGTCTTTGAGTTAGGTCATTATTCTGGAGTCCTGGGATCAAGCCCCACATCAGGCTCCTTGCTCAATGGGGAGTCTGCTTCTCCCTCTGATCTTTCCCACACACCCCCCCTTTCTTTCTTTCACTCTCTCTAATAAATAAATAAATAAATAAATAAAATCTAAAAAAAAAAGTAAAAAACAAAATAAAACAAACAAACAAACAAAAATAAAACCGATGGGAGAGAGATGAAGGGAGAGAAGGAGGACCCATAGAGAACAATGTACCTGAAGCCAATAGAAAACAGTTTCAAAAGGAGAAATTTTAAGTGCTGTAAGAAAGACAAGAAATTTTGTGCCTCTATTAATTAATAGAAACTGAAACATATTGTTCTGAGTTTATGTCATTGTAACCTCTTAGCCCTTCCCACAGTTGACATGCCCATTTCTCCACTAAACTCTGATCATGTGTTATCTTGGTTTTCTAATGAATTATTTTTTACTATTATTACCAATGTTCATTCCACAGCATCCAGTGGGAGAAGGGGATTCCTGACATAGCAAATTGTTAAGATACTTTTGTATCCCAACTGGGTATTTTCTTATGAAAGACTATTTTCTGAAGTAACCTTCTTTGAAGTTCAGAGGTACTTCAGAAAAATAATGGATGAGTAGACAGCTCATGGACCAAAATGATACTCTGAGAGAGCACTCCTTGGGAACTCTGCACACAAATACCACGTATGCCAGCACCAATAGATGCAGAGGTGCGGTGGAAGAGGCAAGGAAATGGAGTGAGGAGAGGTGAATTTTATCCTCAGCTGCATTTCTCTTGAAGCTACATGATGTCAAGGAAGACTCCTCATCTTTGGCGTTGGCTTCCTCAACCATGAGGTGAGCAGCCTGGGCTAGCTGCTCCCTACATGTCTAGTCATTGCATTATATGATCTGAATTGTACATGATTTGGTATTGAGTAAACTCAACATATAAAGAAATGTTTTATTTAATATAAACTTAATTTATATGAACTTAATTTATATAAATTTTATTTAATATAAACTTAAACTAACTACTTTCAAGCCAGGGAGACGAGCACTATTATACTTTGGTGAAATCCATTTCTTTAGAGTCAGACTATCCTGACAGCCTCAAGACTTTGGCAAATATTTCAGTCAGAGCCACACTGGAATTTACTCACTTAAGGAATACCATAGCAATGGTCAATTCTAAACCAGATATTTGTGATGCCACATAGACCAAAATCAAAAGGAAAATGACCCTTTTAAGACCTTGTTTTTCAGCCTCTGCCCTTGAAGTGGTATTTGGTAGATGAAGGGAAGGATGTTCCTAGAAATCAAAATATTGTTGGGAAGAGTAATTCAGGGCTTTCGGATATAAGTTTATCTAAGAAGACTATTCTGAGGAAAAAGAAGAAGAAGGAGAAGGAGAGGAAGAGAAGGAGCACTGTCTGAGGGATTCTGACAGAGATAATATACATAAATTACCCAGCACCATCCCTGGCTCATGAGAGTAACTCAATATATTCAACTTTTTATAAAACAAGGCCTTGCTTTCACTGGGCACTAATTAACTGTATTAGCAACCGGCAGCCAAAGTACCTTTCTTTTTCTCCCAGTGCAACATTACGGAGCTAGTGATTTTTTTTTTTCAATCTTTGGCTTGCTCAGGGGAGTTATGTGTAAATCTTTTGTATTTTGAGCCATTCTTAAAATTTACCAGTGGAGATAATATCTATAACAAACATGAGTTTTGAAAATAAACCTACTATTTTTTAGAAACTGGGCCATGGAGAAAGATTTCCTGGATCTTGTTGCATTTATGTCCAGCAACCCCAATTCTGGAAAGATAAGCCCACTTGAAAATGAAAACCTGATTTCCACCCCATTTACATTACTGTGTAAAGAGTGAAGTTTGGATTAATGTTTATCATACTGCTGTACTTACTAATTTTTGAGTCTCTGTCCCTTGAACTAGACCCTGAGTCTACTGGGAAAACATGTTGTGTCTTTGCCTGGCACTTAGTGGAGTACCTGTAAGGTATTCAATATATAGTTGAAGGACAGGTGTTATCTCTAGGTTCCAAATGTAAGGATAAAACCAGTTCTAAAACACAGATTTCTTAGATGGTGCCAAGAGGTCACTGGGTCAGAATGGTGGGTAGCAGCTGTGGTTAAACGTTCTTCATGATCTTTTTCACCACCACCAAAGGCACCCTAAATAAAATCAGAGTGCAAGTCATCCAAACTTCAAAGCAGAGCTGTCTGGTTCTCCTTGCAACTAGATGGCCTCTAGGCCCCAGCAACACAGCAATTTTAAAGTTGACCTTTCTGAGTTTTATTGGAGTGCTTCCTGCCTCTCGTGAGCATTCCATTTATGTGAAAATTTTATTCATAAGCTTTGAGAATATGTTTTTTCAAGCCTAGACTCACTGTGTTTTTCCAAAAACAAATACACTGGGCTTATTGCACATTCATCATTTTATCCTCCGTTAGAAGCGAGCTCTCCAAAAGTCAGGAACAGCAGTTTTTGCTCCCTTTATAATTTATACTCCCATTTTATGCCAGTCCTTTGCATTTTATGGCTAAGATGATGCTTTTTGCATAGTGAGAGCTCAATCACTATTTTTTTAGGTGAACTTATATGCAAACTCATCCTAATGGAATTGTGACCTCATTGCTTTGCACATAGACAAATTGTTCAAACTGCTGTGGGCTACTCAGCAGCCTGGGCACACTGTCATCTACACTCTTACCTGGAGAAGCCTCTGTGTGTAGACATCAATGAAATGTTTGTCAAGAATAGTATTCAGACCGTTACTTCTCGCCTTGTCTCAGTGACACACTGTTGTACCAAACTGAATAAATGAATATATGAATGAATGAATAAAACTTCATCAATATGGCACTGAGTCTCTATTATGCTGAGCATCCACTCCATGTAATAACTAAGTCAGGCATTTCATACCCATCCTTTCCGGTTGTTTGAACAATTCTTCATTGTTATTTCCCTTTTTTTTTTTGCAGCTGAAGAAATTGAGGCTCAGAGAGATTAGATAACTTTCCTTCAGGTAGTAAGTGGCAGACCCAGGTTTGTAACACACCAACGGCAAAATTCTCATTTTTTCCCAATACACATCTAGTTTCCTAAGGTCAAGATTACCTTGGGTTCCCTTGAATACAAATATAATGGTTTCCCCAAAAGACTGTTTAAATAGTGACTCTCCAATATCACTTTAATTTCATAGACCTTAAGGGAAAAATTATTGTAACTAACTGTTTGGGTGTTGTTCAAGGACATAGTTGTTGTTTTTTCCCCTTCCTAAATCAATTTATTCTTTAAAGAGAATTCCCTCAGCAGGTGATTGTACCTGAGATGAACCCTTGTTCAACTTGTGCTTCTTACCAAGTAAGGTATGGTGTGTAGGGAAGCCCTCAAATGCGTAAGATGCTCCTTTTCATTGAGACTTTGAGGAAATTTCAAAATAAATATAAAAGGCAAGATGTAGAATATAACATTTTTATGAATCAGAAGCTACAGCTCATGACTTCAAAGCTGTCACGTTCTTCTGTTCCTCTCCAGAACACTTGGCAGATATGTGTTCATTCTCTGTCTTCTGGAGAAGAACATTTGAGAAGCATTGATTTATTCTATTTTCAAAGAAGTAATTCCCTTTTATGAAGTGTGCCTCCCAGTTTATTTAGACATTACTTTATATTATAACTTTTTTTTCTTGAGATACTGGAGTTTTGAATATGTCAATTCTATATCTTGAATAAGGAAGAAGTGGATTTAAGTATAGCTTTTCCACTATTGCTCATAGCTGTGCTTTTTTTTTATTTTTTTAAAAGATTTTATTTATTTAGAGAGAGAGAGAGAGCACAATCAGGGGGAAGAGGAGAGGCAAAAGGAGAAGCTGACTCCCTGCTGACCAGGGAGCCTGGCAGGGCTTAATCCCAGGACCCTCAGATCATAACTTAAGCCAAAGGCAGACACTTAATGGACTGTGCCACCCAGATGCCCCCCTGTGCTTTTTCTTCTCACTGAGAACAGATTCAGAAGATGTAGTACCTTTTTCACCATCATTGTTTAGGACTCTGCCTCTTGTGTTGGTTTATCATCAGCTTTAATGTCCAGACGTGGGAAAAGTTGGTAGGCCCACTTGCATGACTTGACATAAGCATGGGCTGACACACTTACATTTACACTTTACGCAGGACATCACATAAGTGCTTCAAAAAAGGCTATTTTTACTCAAGCAAACCTTATGTCTAGGTATTAATATCTCCACCACTTCATAAAAAAAGAAATAGAAGTTTTGTCGTTTTAAGTAACTTGTCCATGGCAACATGGCCAGTGAGTTGATGAACCAGAATTTATCTGGTGACTGGACATCGAGGCCTGTATTTTTATTATTATTCATTTATTTTTTTCCCATGAGGAGATAATTATTTATTATATACCCATAAATATAAAATTACAGATGAATTTATGCAAATAAGCATGCACTTACTGCTTCAACTGAGGTTCAGAGAGTGGAAGACCTACTTTTAACAAGAGTCTCAAAGGCAGTATTGAAATATTACTGTTAGAGTTGGAGATTAAAGAAATATTCTCTGGGCAGATCAGAACAATGCTAAGGGACAGAAAAGAGGTTGTTGAAAGCCATGCTTACCTCTTGCTAACATTTCTAAATGATTTGATCTTTAGATGAGTTGCACACATCAGTCGGTTAATAACAACAACAACAAAAAAAACCTCTTCAATAATGATGGCTCTTTCCTATCATAAACGAAGATATCTTTAAAAGTAGAGACTGATGACTAGTTACTCTTTGATAGAACAACTCAACATCATAACATTAACTTCTCCAAACACACACACACACACACACACACATATTTTGGCATAAATTTCTAATATTCGAATATACAGTTCCCAGTCACTCTTTAGACAAATCAGTTAATTCTGTTATTATTGTACATTTTTGTGGGCCACTATTTCTATCAGGTCTGTCAGAACAGAGTATAATTTATTCGAGGTTTTCTAAAGAATTCATACTTAATGTCTTCCAGGATTACTGGTACTTCCTGGCATTGAACTCTCTTGATTAAAATCCTTGTCATTATATTTTATGACAGGAATCAGGAAACTTTCTCTAAAGGGCCAAAAAATAAATAATTTAGGCTTTCTTGGGCTCTCCAATTTTGGTCCTGACTAGTCAACTACTGGTACTGCATCATGAAAGCATCCTCAAACAATGCATAAAAGAATATATAAATAAATGGCCTTGTTCTACTAAAACTTTATTGATAAAAACTAGTGGTGGGCCAGATTTGGGTCATACTTTGCTGACCTCTGCTCTATGATATAAAATCCTGAGGTAACATTGTTTAATACCTTGATAGAATTAGTGCCACTTTGCTCCTGTGAAAGAAGGCATCTTCTCTAGGCAAATATACTCCCAGTGTTCTTAATTCTTATAATGAAATGTCAGCTATACTTGCATACAAAGTGAAGTATGAGAAACATTTAAACTACTAATAAAATATATGTTCATCACTAATTTTTCAAATAAACATAACATCTAGAATTTAAGGATCTTTTCATACAGAAGTGTGTTAAAACACATATGCAATCTATTTGATGTCAAAAAACGAGTGAGATTGAATGAGGTTAAGTATAGAATGAAGTTGAGGGAGAGAATATTTCTAGATAGAGCTTCAGTATATATGAGCATCCTGGGGCAGGAGAAAACAATGATTTGGGGGGACCTTTGAAAAGCCTTGAGTGGCTTCATACGAAGACCAAGGCAGAGAGTAATACGAGGCCAAGTCGAGAGGCAGGTGTGGCTCAGATGACAGAGCACCTGACAAGCACTGTGAAGGATTCTGGTCTTTAGCCACAGGGCAGTGGGGTCATACTGAGGGTGTTTAAACAGTGGTACAGAAGAATCAGATCTAAGGTTTTAAAAAGTTTGGAGCATGTTTAACTTGTCTACCTTTAGAGTCATCCCAATAGAAATGTCAGATGAAGTCTGGAATATAGAAGAAAAAACAAGATCTAAGTAATACAATTAGAAATCATCAGCAAGTCCGTGGTTAACTGAGGGTTGGCAGGGAGATGAGACAGAGTAGGGAGAGAGGTAGAAGAGCCCAGATCAGCAGTGTGAGGGATCCCACCTTTAATGGCTGGGGGAGGAAGATCCTATTGAGGGTTCCTGATTTTTTTTCAGACGATCTAAATAATTTACCAAGTATGTACTGAGTGCTTACAGTGTATTGGGACCTGTCTAGGGCCTGGAGTTACAGCAGTGAAGGAAACACAGTCTTTGCCTTAATGGAGTGATAAAGCATCTGACAATAAATGGTGAACAGAATTCCGAACTAAGTAGAAGAGTAGACCTCTCGTCCTCTGCTCAGCGAGTGTTGCTTCTCAAGGCCATCAGAGTGCTCTCCTCCTTCTCCTGTTGGTTTTTCTTCTTGTGTGTCCTGTCAGAGATCCGATTCCCCAAACACTGCAGGAATTAGCCATCAGACATAATTGACCATGTCATCCTCCAAGTTCAGTGCACTGGGTGGGTGAGGGTGGCAGGTGGCCTCATGGGGAAGAGTTGAGATAGTGGTGCACAGTGGGGGTTACAGTTTCCATGATTCCTATGCATCCACAGTGTTAGGAAGCCAGAGAGAAAGGAAGACAGATCAGCACAGACAAAGGGAATTTCACTAAGAAAAGCAGGCTAGGTCAGGAGGTTTTGACATGTTGTTTCTACACAGATAGACCTTAAAACTACAGCAGACCAATCCCTTCTTATACACAGAGGTGTTGAAAGATGTGCTTGGTGAGGTGAGCAGAGAGCTGTACATGTTTCCTGAGGAACAGGGCTTTTCTTTTTCAAACTCTTCACCACAGGCCCTGGAGAAGCTAGGAGCTGTGTCCTCAGGGTGGGTCTCTTACTGTCCCTTTGAGGACTGCAGTCTGGTTGGCCTTGGGCAGCCTGACAGCTGAGCACATCCAGCTGCCTTTCCTCCTCAATGTCTGAGAAGGACGGATGCTGACGTTATGGGGGGGGGGGATTTCTCAGCATGATGGGATTATGGGTGATCCTTGTTATTTATATATTTTTCTACATTTTCTTCAGAAAAAGCCCGTTATTAAAAAAAAAATCATCCAAAGCTTATTACTATATAAAAGAACAAAATGGTTAAGCCGCAGCAAATAGAGAAATTCCAAGCCTGTATCTTACAAGAACAAAAATTGTTCCTGAGACTGATGACCATGCAATGCTCTCATTGACCCAGGAAATATCTATGACAGCAAGTGACAAGAGTGCGGGTGTGTAATGGTAGTGTTCAGACTTTGAAGTCACAGGGATATGATATAAATACCACCTCCTGTCCTTACTAGCTTCAGGGACTTGGAAACTTACTCAATCTCTTTGGTTTCAGAGTCCTTTGATGTAAAAAGGAACGAGCACACACCCTCCAGAGCTACCGTAAGATTGCACACACAGCACGCCCTTTGCGGAGGGCCTGTCACAGAAAACGTGCTTAATATGCAATTCATGTGATAGACATAGACACCGATTTCCTGCAGTCTTCTGATCCACGACATCTTGTGCTGAACCCTGAAAAGAGGGAGAGAGATTGATTTCACAAATAAGTGATAACGTTTTAGAAAAGGCAGAGATCTCCCTGAATCTTGTGCACCGGGAGGAAGCGGAAACAGGAGGCTTCTGTCCTAGGCTAAATGGGGGGCGGGGCCTGGAGTATGAAGGGCGGGTCTTCTGACTCCTAGATCAGGGCTCTCTACATCACAGCGTTTTGTGACAAGGTGATACATTGATTTAGTGTTTTCAGAGAAGCAAGGATCCTTACAATTCTTTGAATTATTTTAGTTATTAATTTAAAGTCATTAGCATAATGAGAATAAAGGAAATTAGCACAATTATACTTTTAAGGATACTCTTAATAGAAGTTTTCTTTCAAATATGTATTTATTTAAACTCCCTGGTGGTCTAGTGGCTAGGAATCAAATATGTATTTATTTAAATGTTTGCTTATTTTTTTAAAGATTTCATTTATTTTATTTGAGATAAAATTTTATTTGAGATTATTTTATTTGAGGTATTTTATTTGAGAGAGTGAGAGAGAGAGAGAGAGAGCGTGAAAACATGCATGGGGAGAAGAGGCAGAGAGAGAGGGAGAGGAAGAGGGAGAAGGAGGCTCCCTACTGAGCAGGAAGCCCAAGGTAGGGCTCCATCCCAGGACCTGGGATCATGACCTGAGCCAAAGGCGGACCCTTAACTGACTGAGCCATCCAGGTGCCCATGTTTGGTTTTTTTTTTGAGTTTGGTTTTAATTTCTTCTCAAAGTTAAAGGAATCTACATGGGGAAATTATCAACAAGAAAATACAAATATAAATTAACTGGTATGCATGATTTGACTGTACAGAATAGATCCAAATATACTTGTGTGTGTGTGTGGTTTTTTTTTTTTTTTTAAGATTTTATTTATTTATTTAATTATTTGAGAGAGAGAGAGAGAGATCACAAGTAGGCAGAGAGGCAGGCAGAGAGAGGGGGGGAAGCAGGCTCCCTGCTCAATCCCTGGACCCTGGGATCATGACCTGAGTGGAAGGCAGAGGCTTTACCCCACTGAGCCACCCAGGCACTCCATATACTTGTGTTTTATATATATAATACAGTATGGACTCTAGGTTCATGTTTTCCATCATCTTTATTTAATGAAAGTGGCATGAGGATAATACAAAAGCTGTATTTTATTTCAGAACTAAATACTTGATCAAATCAAAGAGAGTAATCAATTAAGCTGGATGTCAGACCTTACATTAACAAAGAGTAAATTGAGCCCTGATATTGTCCCCCAGGTCTAATTTAATAAACTAGTTATTAGCTTTAGCCTCTCCTTTCACAGACGTTCATTTGTAAAGCATATGAAGAGTAGCACTTAGGTCTCTTATCTTATTCTGTTGTTGGGTTCCAACTAAGTTTAAATAATAAAAAATCAGAACCAAAAAAATATGTTGTAGTAAACATTTTTATAAGTTTCAGTTACAGGACCCTATCCTACTTGATCGTGGTGTATGATCCTTTTAGTGTACTGGTGAATTAGGTTTACTAATATTTTGCTAAGTATTTTTGTGTCTGTGTTCATCAGTGATACGGCCTGGAATTTTCTTTTCTTATGGTGGCATCTTTATCTGGTTTTGGCAGTATGTTATTTTCTATGAGATAAATTAATTTCAAAAAAACCAGAGCTGCTTAGTCCAAACTGTTTGCATCACCAATATGTATTTTCTCTCTTTTGTTAATATTTACCATACAATACACAAGTATTTAGGAAGTGTGTAGTTATATGAATATACCAATAAAATGCTAGTCTTAGTTGAGGATTGCTACTAGAGACATGAGATGTCTGTTAGGTATGAAAGTATGTAAGTGCTTTAATGAAAAAACTTGCTATGAAGCACAAGTTAAGTATTTATGGATTTTAAACCAAATTTTAGCACCATTTTACTTTTTTACATTTTAGAAAACTCTCTGAAAGACATTCTAAAAATCTTCTATGTAAAAATCTATGTTATTTAATACAACTTTATGTTCCTGAGGTCAGGATGACTATGCATCTTTAGTAATGAGAAATACTAGCTTTGAATTCCTGAGAATGCATTAGGGTTCATGAAGTATGGAAAGCAGATGTATTAACTAAATGAGACCTTGCACAGTGGAAAGTTGGCAACATTCTGGTTTTGGCATTCTGTTTTGTCCAAGGTCCAGATATCATCCTTTATTATATACTGTATGTATTTGACCTCAGCAAAACTAGCATGTCTGTCTTTAATTACTCAAAGGACCCAGTCCTAGGAAAGAAGGATTAGATTGTTTTATGTATATTTTTGAAAGTAAATTGATTGATAATTTAGAATTTTATAATGTTTGCCTTGGCAGTTTTATTTTTTTTTTTAATTTTCTTAAGATCCAAATGCACACATCTAGAAAGACTGCTTGTAATAAGAGAATGTGGACACGCTGAGAATGTGTTGCAAGTGCCCAACGGCAGACAGATCACGCTGCTGTTGGCAAACTCATGTTAGTTACCTCATGATTGTGGTTTTCTATGAGGGAAGAAACATCTCTTTTGGAATTACAAAGAAAAAAAATTTTTTTATGATAGACTACAAAATAATAGATAAGAATGCATTGGTAGAATTATATCAGGTACTTCCCTAGAACTTTAGTGAACCCAAATATCATTACTAATTTTCATTAACCAGATACTTCAAAAGGTGCCATTTATATTTAACAAGTAGGTTAATGGAACTCCTTTGTAAATAATTTTTGCATTAATGTGTTATAACAAATTAGGAATTGATCCCAAGAATTTCAATAAAGAATCATCAGAGATTCTACCACCACTGGGAATGGAAAATACATCTCCTTTGGCATAGGACTTCTTTGTTGGGTTTTCATTTTCCTACAACAATTCCCTAACATGATATTTTAGTAGCTGCTGGGCTCATTTGGAAGCTCATAAAGTAATAATGCTGATTAAAAGGATTAAAATCACTCCTCCCTTGGCTCTGATTATTGCATGAATGAGTTGCATATATGAATGTAATCTAGATTTGGAAATGGTGGAAGCCAGAAAAAATAAGAACCCCTAAGAAAAGGGAGAGAAAAAATAAAGTTTGAATAAGAACTATAACTATGATTTTGTTACAAATTTTTTTTTAAAAAATTTTATTTATTTATTTGACAAACAGAGATCACAAGTAGGCAGAGAGGCAGGCAGAGAGAGAGAGAAGGAAGCAGGTTCCCCGCTGAGCAGAGAGCCCCACTCAAAGCTTGATCTCAGGACCCTGGGATCATGACCTGAGCCGAAGGCAGAGGCTTTAACCCACTGAGCCACCCAGGTGCCCCTTGCTACAAAATTTTTTACTGGAACATTTGGACAACTGTCAAAAAAATATACCATCTACCCCTAGGGGCCTCACCACTTACTGATTGGTGTCATTGTCAAACTACCTAAGGTTTTCCTTTTAATGGTAGCAACAGACAGTGCTAGGCAGGAGTTTTAAACTTACTTTTGTGCATGAAGGCCTTTGGAGAAGTTTCTCAGAATGTTATTTTTAAATGTATAAAATAAACAGTGTACTAGTTTTCTATTGCTGCCAGAACAAATAGCCACAAACTTAGTTGGCTTTCACAGCACAAATATATCATCTTAAAGTTCTGAAGGTCAGAAGTCTGATAGAGGTCTCTGTGGGCTAAAATTAAGGTGTTGGCAGGACTGCACTTCTTTTTGAAGGATCTAAGGGAGAATCTGTGCTCCTTGTCTTCATGCAGTTTCTAAAGGCCACCCACATGCCTTGGCTGCTGGCTTCCTTTTCCATCTTCAAAATCTGTAAAGGCTAATCAAATCCTTTGTTCATTCTCCTCTCTGACCACACTGGGAAAGGTTTTCTGCATTCAGGAATGCTTGTGGTTAGACTGAGCTCATCTGGAGAATCCAGAATAATATCCCTATCTCAAAGTCCTTTACCTTAATTACATCTGCGAAGTCCCTTTTGCCACTTACAGATTCTAGGGTTTGGGTGTGGGCCTCCTTAAAGGTCATTATTTTACCTAATTGGGTTATGAATGAAACAATCATGTGGAAATAAATAATAAAATTATATTAAAATCCAAATTTGCAATAAAATAATATGTTTTTCTTTATTAATAAATAATATCTAGAGAAGATCAAATAATGTCCATACATGGAAAATAATGATAACCATCAATGACTTTCCAATCTATCAGGAACAATCACAAAGGCTGTAATGAAGGAGGAAAACATCTGTCGTGATTTTATTGGTGACAGAGTGTCACAAGAAGTGTTAATCCTGCCATGGTTTGTGGTTTATATTCCTAATTGTAAGAAATGTTACATGTCAGCTAGAGATTAAAAAAATAAAGATGTATTTTTTTTCCTCTCCTCCACAACCCCAGATCGTCTTTCAGGTTGAAAAGCTCTGTGCTTTTCAACACAGAGGCGCCTGGGTGGCTCAGTGGGTTGGGCTTCTCTTTTTGGCTCAGGTCATGATCTCAGGGTCTTGGGATCCAGCTCTGTATCGTGCTTTCTGCTCAGCAGGAAGCCTGCCTCCCCACCTCTCTCTGCCTGCCTCTCTGTCGACCTCTCTGCCTACTTGTGATCTCTCTCTCTCTCTCTCAAATAAATAAATAAAATGATTGGGGGGAGGGGAAGAAAATAAATGATAACCCTGATGTTATTCTGACATGGGCGGGGAGAGCACAGCCTGTCCCATGGCCACAAGAATTATCCAGGACAGTGAGCCTGAAAGAAGACCATGGCAGGTAAGGGGGAGTTTTGATAACATCAGAAAAATCCTATCCTCTTCAAGCTCTGCTTTGTCCACAAAGCCTTCTTGGACTCTTGGAGCTGCTCTTGGTCACTCTCTCAACTCCGTTCTCCATAGCACATTTCCATTGTTTCCAGACACAGGCAGAGCCTGCACCTCCTTCTTGTCTCTCTCGTTTTTTGGGCACCTTGTTCTGCATTGCCCTGGGATGCTCGACGTCTTTTCACATATATGCTCTGCCTCACTCTGAATCTCTGCAAGGAAAAGGGATATACATCTGCATTCTTTCCGGACAGCAATAGGGCTTTTTAGGGTAATAGCGAGTGAATATTTACAATGTGATTGACCAACTATCCAATGAATAATCCTCACTGAATTTACATGTGTGTTGTGGAGAAGGCATGCAAATGTCAAGAATTAGCAGAGAGTCTTTTTGATCTAGCTTTTAGACCAAGATATATTTTACAAAAAGATCCTTGGTCTGAGAAATGGAGTTTTCCTTCTTTTCTTTTTGCTTTTTCTGTTCTACTGATTAGCCAGCTTTGTGATCCTGAGCAAGTAACTGCATCTCTCCCGGGCCTCAAGCCCAACCTCTGCTTAGAGGATGGGATTAGATCATTTCTAAGGGCCCTTCCATCTTGAAGAGTTCGTGAATCAGAGTGTATGTCACATTACTAAAGTTTTTAACACTTCATTAGGACTGAATTCAAGTTTCCAGGATTATTCAGTTTTCCCAAGCAGTTTAAGAATTTAAATGTCTAAGGACTGAGACTTTCCTGAAAAAGTAAATTGTGACTCTATCAAACACACTCCTTATAAGATTTATTCCTCCTTGTCAAAAGACTCATTTGACATGACATGCTCTATCTCCAGTCCTACTCAGACTCTTTCATACCCAGATGAAAGAGGGATTAGTTGGTGAAGTCTTCAGAAACCTTTTTGTGAGAGCACACGGTGAATTTTTCCCACAAATTTCTTACAAAAACTTAAGCTTCCTGATAACTTACCATAAGCTCTTGTGGAAGAGTTTAGGCGATGGTAACCACCAATGAGTCTCCGAGTTGGACTTCAGGGATATTTCCTGTGAATTACTGAGATTGAGTTAACCCCTTACTTCCTTCTTCTAAAGCTCTTAAAGCAGCCATTCCCTGACCTGCTTCCAATTTCCTTGCCACCTCACTCTCCCCCAGCCCTGTTCTGTCCTGTCTGTTCCCATATCACTCTCATCCTTAGGAGGAACCGACCCCTCCCTGTGATCTCAGGTCTCTGACAAACATAAGGCCTAGAGCAGGGGGATGAAGATCATGGAGAGGACTGGGCCTTCTACGAAGATGGGATCTACAAGTAGATACACTTTCAGCTTGAGAAAGAATAAAAATACTTTATTTAGAAGGCTTTAGAATTTACTTAGGATTTATATAGAAGGAAAGGATTTAGACTGGAATCTATTCCATCTTTAAGAGATTGCTGTCTATCTCATTGGAATGATGTGACTGTACTCACTTAATGTGGCTATACTGTTAGCCAGTTTCTCCTCATGGCTATTTCGCTGTAATTGAAAAAAGTTATCATGCCCTTTCCCACTACTGTGTTTTTCTTTTTATGTTTCCCCTTTACCTTAATTAACCACTTCATTTTAATGGAATCAGGTACAACTCAAATGTCACCATCCCAGGGAAATTCCTGCTCCAGCTTCCCCAGTTTGGGGGAGAAAAAAATTGTTAAGTTTCAGTAGCAATTCATGAATATTTTCATTCTGGCACTTAAAACCATGCCTCCAGTTATGTTTACTCATGCACATCTGTGCCTACATAGATTTTAAGCTCCTGAGCAGCAGAAACATCTAACAAAACTTTGTGCCCTCAGGTTATAATAATAGAAAATAAGTTATCTTACAATTTTGCTTTTTGCTCCACATAATTCTAAAGAGTATTTTCAAAAGAATTACTAGTATCTGGTACATATACATAAATGTATATGTGTGTGTATATAAATATATATATTATTTTATACACAAACACATATTTAGCAGGATTGTTTATGTTATTCTAAGCAATACTGGGATTTTTCCCCAAAATGATACCAATGCTTAATAAATTAATCTGACAGTTTTTATTATAGTGACTTGGAATACATTTTTCCCCAGATGCAGTTACTATAGCAAAAGCTCTGAGACTAATTCATTTTGAAAATACTTAGGATATCAGGAGATGTTCATAAGCAGTATCTCAAGACAATGTTAAAAAAAGAATCAATAAGTATATACTCAAAATAAATATACTCATTTAAAAATAAAGACATCTATTTTAATTCATCATCAAAAAAGGCAGACATGTTTGCAGTCTTCATACAGGTAGAAATAAAACCTCCAATCGTGAGGAAAACAGGGTCAGCAGATCATTCTCATATCATCCTATGGAGAAGTCACTCTAAAAAAAGGAGAAAGGAAACTACTGCCAAAAAAAAAAAAAAAAAAAAGGATTCATTTTATTTAGGGTCATAAGGACAGATTTAAAGGGTTTAGGATACCAGGCATATTTTCTTATTGTTCTGTCAACTATTGAGATGGGTATTAAAATCTCTGATTATGATTGCAGACTTCTCCTTGCAATTATACTAGTTTTTGCTTCATGTATTTTGAATTTCTTTTGTTAGGTACATAAACCCTCAGGGTTGTAATGTTCTGTTGATTAATTGACCACTTTATCATTTTAAAATGACTCTCTTTATCCATGGGAGTATACTTTGTTCTGAAATCTTGTCAGATTTTCTCTCCCTGGTAATCTTCACACTAGCAGAAGAAAATATCCCACATAAAGGAACAGTAATTATTTTGCCGTCTGGGTCCTTGGCTTCCCCTTTATTCAAAGAGATATATTTACTGAATTCATGACATATTAGCATAAGATGTTCAGGGGATATTTATTTATTAAATGGATGTCAGGATTTGAGTTTTGAAAACATAATGTAATGAGGCATCTAGTTCAAATAAGGAGTCATTCAAGGACTATAGACCTCAAATTGTATCAAAGGATTATTCAGAGACTTGAAGAATCTGAGATCTTCAAAGGATGTTGATATCCAGCCCTGCCCACTCCTGTTATTTGTGGGAAAACTAACCCTCACAATCGCAACGATGTAAAACAATCGGCTTGAACATATTAATCTCTCCAAGAGTATGGATGGATCAAGAACATATTACATACACCTGCAGAGAACTTGTATGTCGTTACTAGGATGTTATTAGTGGATACTATAGGAATGTTCTGAGCACATCTGACTCACTGTTATCTTCACAATTTCAACAGATAAAGAACCCTGCATTTGAATTAGGAGTGAAGACTTTCTGGGTGGTGTGTATGGACTCTATACATTATCCAGTATTCTGATGTTGTAGAATGAGGGTTTTTTTTTTTTTTTAAAGATAACAATGATAAACAGATAATTTCAGAATATTTTGAGGCAATTCTCATCTCACACTATAATATTAGAGAACAGTTTTCTGCACAATAATTAACATTTATTTGATGATTTCAGTATAATTTTTTCAGTCCTCACCCAGTCATCTATTAATTTTACTGGTTAGAGATACTTAGTCTACATCAGGCATCACCTAGAATACTAAGGATTTACAAATCTAAATAGCTCTCACCATTAAGGAGGTTAGCATCTTAATGAAGAGAGATTTGTATAAGTAAAGCTTAACTTACACGATGTATGAAGAGGAAAATGGTAATTTTTGCCAGGTTACAGTTAGAGGAACCGGTTTCATTAGTTTTAGACAGAAAGTATAAAGCGTGGTGCAGCAGACACATCTAAATATCCTTCTTCCTTCTTCCGGGACTCTGACTCTCCCCCAGAGCACAACACAAGTATTACAACCGAGGGCCCAAGAAGACCAAAACAATTCTATGGGTTACCACCAATGAAGCAAGTAATCAATATGGTCAAGGGCATATTTGAGGGGATTGAAGCCTTCGTAGAGATACAGATACAGATCATTTCTTAAAGCACAAATTGAGCCACAGATTTTAGGAGGAAATTGAGAATTGAAGTCATACTTTCCATCACTTTCAAAACGATAACGTCAATTCTTTGGCCCGACCCTCAGTGCTTTTATCCTCTTGCCTCCTGTCTTAGTCAGCTTGGGCTGCCATCACAAAATACCACAGATGGTTTCAGTGATGGAAATTTTTTTCCTCACATTTCTGGAGGCTAGACGTCTGGGATCAAGGTGCCGCCAGGACTGGCTTCTCATGAGTCCTCTCTTTTCTGGCTTGTAGATGGCTGCCGTCTTGCTGTGGCCTCACATGACCTCTTTGTGTGCTTGGAGAAATAGAGAATGGGAGGAAGGAGAGCAAAGAGAGAGACAGGTATCTTCATTGTCTCTTCCCTTTCTCACAAGGAGACCAGTGCTATGGAACTCAGGCCGCACTGCTCACTTCATCTAACTTACCTCCTGAAAGACCCCATTTCCAAATACAGTCACATTGGGGGTTGGGCTTTAACTTAGGAAGTTCGGCAGGACACTATTCAGTGCTTAACCCCTTTCCACCGTTGTGATCTCACATTTACAACTCCCATTCCTCATAGGCTTTCTACCACAGGAACACTAAATTCTTCAAATTCCCCTGATTTCTTACATTCTTTCCCCTTCATGCTGCTGTTGTGCATGCTTTGTTTTTGCTCACTTTTCCGTGTGTCTCTGCCTGGTAAACCTACAGTTCAAACTCTTCTTCAGGGCCTTCCCTGATCCTTCCCAGGAAGAACTACTGTGTCTTGTATATAACCTCCAATAATATCACATTATCATGTTAAGTTTTACTTGACTGTGGATGCTTAATACGTATTATTTTTGAACATATGAATGATGCTAATATTTTTACAAGATCTCTTAATATTGCTGAACCACAAAGCTAGTTCTCCAGAAAGTTAGAAGTCATTGTTATACAGTCACCTCTTTCCCCCTCCAAATTTCTGGAAGGACAGGCACTCTTGCCTCAGATTTTCAGATAGAAGTTTGAGGAAGTAACTAATTATAAAGATTATTAACTTTATATTGATGTTCATATCCCTATCTGATTTCCTGATGGGTCTAATGTATTTTTAAAATAAAAATACTTGAGATAAACCTTGTATACTTAGAGTCAAAATAGTAGTATTATTTAAAATAAAAGGAAAAATGGGAAGCTCTGGTCTCCCTAGTGATGTGGGACACCCTTTCCAAGATAATATATTTATCCTTTGCATTCAACTCCTGCTTATTTTCTCCCTGGACTCAGTCCATATACTGCCAGGCCATCAGCTCCAGACTGTGTGTTCCTGTTCTTTATTCACTGCCTCACACCTGCAGTTAATTGTAACACATTGCCTTGATAACTGAAAAATCTAGCTGATACACCTCCCACTAATAATAGGGATTGTGACCTTGACTGAGATCCATGACCTTGGTAATATGGAGTTCACTTAGAACATCTCACTATACTCACAATTTAACTGGTGATTTACCTACATGGATGATAACGCATTGTCTGAAACAGGTAGCCTGAGCTTAGAAACTTTCAGTTATTAGCTGTATGGCTTCAGGCACAGTTAGTATCTGGCTCAGTTTCCTCACCTATAAAACAGGGACAACAACAGGACCCACCTCTCAGGATCACGGGCAGGATTAAATGAATTAACACATGTAAAATACTGAGTATAGTGCCTAGTCCTTAGTGGGCACCAGCCAGGTAAGCACATCTCCACATGAGGGATGTCTTAAAATTTTGTCATCTTTTTAAAGAAACTTTCTACTGGTGAAAGTTTACTTATGGCCCAAAGTAGATGATCTGATCCAATTGCTCTGATACATAACGTGAGAGAAGTTAAAAAATAATGGGGATGGGTAGGGGAAGTTGTGGAGATAACCGGAACTCTTCAACCCCTAGTCAGTTCCTGTTCTTTCAGAGTTGAAGATTATTTATAACAATGCTGCTATTAGGGTGTAAATTCCTTTAAAAGAACAGCATATAATCTAATTTTAAGGCATACACAGTAACCTCACATTTCTAGAAGTACAAGTTATGTAAATATAGAGAGATCAATTCATATGAACACCCTAGGCTGTTAACTTTCAAGAACTGTAACTGGAGTCTTTTTCTGGGTGTAATCTTGAAGCCTGCATACATCCTTGATCATGGGATCCCTAACCCTGGGATCAGTCCTTGGCTTCTAGCTCCAGCTCAGTGGTGATTTGGTGAGATGTCTCTGACAATCAAGTGCAGATAGAACTTTATCTTATTTTTTCTTCCCCCTCCGTCTGCACTGGCAAAACAATGTTATCAAATAGCTTTACTCAGGATGGTCACAAGAACCTGGGAACATTGTACTTCAGCCTAAATGTTAGCAGCGTTCAGCAACAATCTATCTCTATTGCAATTAACCACCACTCATTCTTTTCAGGCGTTCAGGTTGAAGACTTGGGAGTCAATCTTCATTCTTCCTATGCTCATACCTCATATCCAGTTTATTGGAAATACTATGTCTCTACTTAAAACATAGCCAGAAACGAAGGACATCCTGTTACCTCCACTGCCACCTCTGGTCTAAGCCATCATACTTCACCTTCATTATTGCAATCCTCTTTTAACAGGTCTCCCAGCTTCCACTCTTACCCGCCTTATGGTCTAGTCTCTGCACTGTAGCCAGTATGATCCTTTTAATGATTTCCCCTCCCAGATTCTCATTCTTTGTGATTTCGGTAGGGCTAAAATTACTTAAATTTCAGGGACTGCCAGACTACCTAAAATGTCTCTTAACTCAGAATGCCAGACCCCACCCTTATAGTTTCTTCTGATTGGGTAGGACTGGGGCAAGAGCCTAAGATTTGCATTTCTAACAATTACCCTTTGAAAAACCACTGGGTGAATATATGATACACTTTTTATTAAGTTTCTGTTTCCTTTCCATAAGAATATAAACTCTATGAGGAAGGAATTTTTTTTTTTTCTTATTTCCTGCTTATTTCTCATGCAAAGACAATATCAGGTCTAGTAGCTGCTCGTTAAATATATGTTGAATGACTAAATAAAAATTTCTTATCCTAGTGTTACATCAAAAAATTTCTAACTGTATCTTGCCAGATTTCATATGAAGAAATACAAAGCTAAAAATATTTATATAGTTTAATCCCCTTAGGCAAGAAAGCACTGCAAATGCAGGTGACATAGAGACAACTGGGATTTCCTGATATTTGGGAAATAAATTAATAATAATTGACATTATTACCTCAACATTACGGTTAATAGCAATAAACATTTGTGGTCTGCTATCAGCTGTTGAACACCTAAAGCATCTCACAGCAAATTGTGAGGAAGCTAGCGATGTTGCTTCCATTTTACAGATAAGTACTGTTACACCACAGCGCACTTATCAGTGAACTCCAGGGCTTCCACTTTATCTTTTTCCCCCCTGCCGTGTGCTCTCCCAATTGGGAGCAACCAAGTAGGGTGTGAAATGGGAGGGGACAGTTTTCTTCCAAGTGTCCAGGCCTGTGAAGATCTGAATTAAAATTTGCTGTATTTATTTACCTCTTGTAACACTAAAGACCATCCTAGACTCTCTCCCACTACAATAGAAGTGTAGAGGAATGCATCAGAGCACTAGCGTTCTAGATGCAAATGTTGAACTCTACAGATGTTACAGGAATTTAGTTGTGAAAGATATGGAAGACATTTTTCAGAAAGATATGAACACATTTTTCAGCCCCACATGGTTTGTGGGGCTTGAATTTGCACTATCTTAGAATAGTTTATTCTGTCTGAATGTTCATTCTATCAAACCCTATGCAGTAGCATTACATTTAGGCAAAGAAAATTGAAAGACAAATGATTATGAGTTAATGATTCATTTTCTTTCAAAGAGACTGATAGAACAGGGGTCAGCGAACATTTTCTTAAAAGGCCAGATACTAAGTATTTTAGACTTGCAGTCCATCTAATTCTGCAGTTAGGGCAAACAAACACAGATTAAACATAAATAATGGGTATGGTTTTGTTTCAGTAGACCTTTATTTACACAACAGGAGTCTGCCCACTGACTATACAGAGTTTGTGGACCCCTATGTTAAATTACTCCAATTTTAATGGGATAAACGAAATGGATGAGATAAATTTCAGGTAAATTTGGCACCTTTTAAAAACTTTTTTTTTTTACTATAGAAATATCCATATTCCTGTACTAGCATAATGACTTAAAAAAATGACAAACTCTAGCATGCAAATTAAAACACAATTGGCTCTGTAATAAGCTGAACAACTTAAAAGAATCCTCGTATTTATTTTTAACACAGCACAAATGCAGGTGACACACAGTTAGTTCATATTTTCCCACAAAACTTATAAAATTAACAACTGAGAGTCAAAATTCTTATAACCTTCTGCATCGCTCCTAGCTATACACTGTATGGAATCCATTCCACAGCAGCAGAGGAGAACCTTAACTTTAAGCACCAAGCTTCCAGGCATTACTACAAATATCTTCTTTTCATTCCCTAGTACATGCGGTCAAACTGCCTATGAATAAATACCAATTCACTTTTGTTTCAATGGAGAAAGGAAAACAGCTGGGAAGCCAACATTATTCTTAAGTCTAAAAGTGATTCCACCTCTTTACCTTCTATTTTTTTCCATAAAAATTTTAACTTTTAATGTAGTTATATTAAAAATGAACATAAATTTAATTCTGAACATAACCCCTTTCAGATTCCTCTAACAGTTCAGGATGTTCATAAATCCAGAGGAAAACAAAAACATGATCTCTAATCTAGTATAATCTGGTAATTTTTATTTAAACTTAAATTTAGAATTTTATAGCAAAGAAATACAGTCTGTGTGTTCAAATTATGATTTAAAAAATCCTTAATTTATGAATATTAAGATAAAATGCGAACACCAATACATTTCATAGAAGTGTGTGTTTGTTTTCTGAAGCAGGATTCAATGGGCATTTTTAGATTTTGCTCACATCAGCCCTATACACCCGAAGATTACTGGATCCACTAAATGGACAATGAAAACTGGTTGAGGCTGCTGCTGAATGCTTCAACAGGAATCTGATACAGAGACACAGATTTCATTGTTATAGTCAATGCAACTGAAGTCTTCCTTAAAACTGTGCTCCTGATGGGCTGAAGATAGAGTAATGGACTGTTAGTTCTTTAAGCCAAAAATGCATGGATCTACTGTACAAAGGCTTCATTCTCTGCCTGTAGTTAGCAACTTGAGGGCCTTCTGTAGATTCTGCACAGCAGTGCTGACATCTTCATATTGCAAAGCACTGCCAGCATATTTGCAGTATTTCTGGGCTCTAGCAAAGTCCTCTGGAGTTAGACGGATATCCCCTAGAAGAAACAGAGAGTCATTAAGATATTTGTAGGAAGCTAAAAAGTATCCTGTTCGGTTAGCTAAATGCTTACATTTAAAATTATAGAAAATATTTAAGGTTATATAAAAACATGAAGGTTTTCTTCAACCCTAGGTGTAAATATTTAACTAAGTACTTTTATGCTTTTCACTTTCTTCCTTATTAACATAAACCATACATATGCCAATACTAGTAGCTTTTTTGAAAAGATTTTTAATCTGGAAGTCAAACTAGAAGCCTTTCTATTTTGATAAATTAATAGCAAAAAAATTATAATCTGTGTAAAAAAATGACAGTGGCATTGGTGTTTATACTAGAATAGTTAGGCCTCTCTTTTCACACACAGACTAAACCATCTGACCCTCATCTGAGCTAGAATATAAATATAATTCGCCGTGAAAAAAAAGAGAAATAACATTTTTAAAAATTATGTAAGTCATTTAGCTTTTTCAGCATGAAAATATTTTTTGTGCCCCCGATATAAAAATCTCTACAGTTTAATTGTCATTAATATAAAATTAAACACATGAACAACCTTTATAAATTATGTCCAAAATTTATTCTCAACAAGTTTTCCAGTTATACATATGATTAATATGGGTAGACCCTGACTAAATAATCTGGGTAAAACCAAAAAAACAACTTCACTTAATCTAAAGTTTGAATATATATTTCTAAAGATGAAATTAAAAACTGACTTTGTGTCCTGACTTTTGAAATACTATTTTCTTCAGAATTCTTTATAAGGATATTAAGAACTGATCAGAAGGCTGGGACACAGAATATAATAAACACACAATATATTTCAAATTCTATTTATATACATACATATATATATGTATGTATGTATCAGATTTTAAGAGGATACACATAGATCTACATTACAGTAATTAGCCCAGTGTGTTACATAAAAAGTCTTCAAAAAGTTGTTGAGTATTATTAAAGATCATAATGGTTGGTTTTTACTGTTGTGAACTAAGAGATTATATATTCCAACTTTGACAGACCTTGTTTCAATTTTTCTGCATACATACATATATGTATGTATGTATATTTTTAAATACTTTATTTATTTGACAGATCACAAGTAGGCATAGAGGCAGGCAGAGAGACAGGAGGAAGGAGGCTCCCTGCTGAGCAGAGCACCCGATGTGGGGCTGGATCTCATGAACCTGAGATCATGACCTGAGCTGAAGACAGAGGCTCAGATAATATATTTTATACATTATTTTATATTTATTTTTAAAATACTATTTTTTAAAAGATTATTTTAAAATATTTAAAAAATATATTTATAATATATTTTAATTCAGTCTCAAGCATGTACTTCTACACAGACTATCTTAATTTTCTATTACCTAGGAAAGGATTTCAAAGTAGGTAGTATCTCCAGATATCTAGACTCTAAATTCTGATCCAAATCATTATTTTCTAAAATTTTCAAAAGTTCTGAAACAATGCATCCTAAAGATTCTAGGCCAATGCCAGGTACCTATAAGTACTGAGTAACTTTAATGAATGAAAATAAAAATGCTGTTTGTACATTATTCCCTATATTTTATTTATTTATTTATTTATTTGTATTTCCTATATTTTACAACAGAGTTCATACAGAATTAAACATAAATGAAATTTCAGATTTTAAGAGGATACACATAGATCTACATTACAGTAATTAGCCCAGTGTGTTTCATAAAAAGTCTTCAAAAAGTTGTTGAGTATTATTAAAGATCATAATGGTTGGTTTTTACTGTTATGAACTAAGAGATTAAATATTCCAACTTTGACAGACCTTGTTTCAATTTTTCTGCATTTCAGTTTGCTTAAAAAGCAAGAAATACAAATCAATAAACTAATAAAATGCAATCATTGCAATCACCACAATGCATCACCACTGCAATGCAATCACCACAAATCTTTTAGTATTTTAGTGTCTTGGCATTTGTTACCCATTAAATCTAAAAAAACAATTATCCTGTTGTTGTTCTGTTGAAAATTTAGTCAGGACACTTTAGGTTTATTTATTTTTTTTTTATTGAAAATACCTACTAGATTCTTCAACGGTTTTTCCAAATACATTAAGAAAGGTTCCAGTCATGTAAAGCTATACACCCTATCTAGGTGAGGGAGACACCGTTGATAATTGAGTTTACCCCACTACTCATTTTGTGCTTTAACAGCCTGTCTTCTTATCTCAGGGCAATCTTTAAAGATATACATACAGAATTTATTGGACCTGCTAGAAGAAAGCCCCATGGTTAGAACTCTTATTTTTATAGCATTAGCCTTAGCAATGTTTTGCTGACATACCACTCATTTATTAATGAGATGTATGTAGTGGAAAGAACTCCATTATTATCTTAGTTTTTATAAACCAAACTTATCCACCAATGATAAAACTATTTTAAAACACAAATACTGTACTTTTCATGAAATAACAACTTCAATATTCAGAAAAAGTGAATGAAAATATTTTAACAGAAAAATATCATTACAGATATGTAATACATATAGCTTATAACATGTATGAAATTACATAACTATCATATAAAATATAACTAGATAATAACCAACTTATAGACTCAGATACAAAATATAAGTTATAGATTTAAATAGAGATGCTAGACTTATTAATTAAAAATATAAAGAACTTAAAAAGCCATGTCAAATAGTTGTGTTTGCTATTCTGTAACACTTCAGGTTTCCCTTCATTTAACAAAAATCATCTAATTGGGTGCCTGGGTGGCTCAGTTGGTTAAGTAACCGCCTTCCGCTCAGGTCATGATCCCAGAGTCCGGGATCCAGTCCCACATTGGGCTTCCAGCTCTATGGGGAGTCTGCTTCTCCCTCTGACCTTCTCCCCTCTCATGCTCTCTCTTACTCTCTCTCAAATAAATAAATAAAATCTAAAAAAAAAAAAAAAAACCCCAAACCAAATATCATCTAAGAGTCATTAATAGTAAGACATGTGACTAAAATTTTAAATTAAATAAAAAGAAAATCTGCTTAATTATGATTCTTTTAACTTAGCATTTGAAAACTAGATAGGGGCGCCTGGGTGGCTCAGTGGGTTAAAGCCTTTGCCTTCGGCTCAGGTCATGATCCCAGGAGCCTGGGATCGAGCCCCGCATTGGGTTCTCTGCTCGGCAAGGAGCCTGCTTCCCTCTCTCTTGTCTGTCTCTCTGCCTACTTGTGAGCTCTGTCTGTCAAATAAATAAATAAAATCTTTGAAAACTAGATAAATGGAAAATACATAAAAGGAGAAGAGAACAACTGTTCAATTTCAGTATATACAAAATAGTAAATACTGCACCCAAATAAAAGCTGTTTTTTTATATTATTAAAACTTACTAAAGGCCATATCAGACAGACCAGAGAGCACACAGTGGACCTAACAGATGTCTGAAGGATTAAAGAGGTTGTCTAAAAGAATCTCTTTTTTGAACTCTAAGCTCAGTACAGTTGCAGATGGCTTCAGAGAAGACTCCTCATCACAGGGCTGCTTTTCTCCTCCACATGGCAGTACAAGAAGGCAGAAGACAGCTAGAGCTGTTAGTCAAGTTCCCATTCAAAGCAGAAAGAGCCTAGGTCAGCACTGGATCAAAGATAACCTTTTTGGTTTTAAGAGAAATCCCTGCACATTCAGTAGGCATAAGCATCCATTTCTAAGACTGATTTACCTAATGTCATGATAGATCACAGAATACATAATTTTAAAAATTCCAAAATGGGTCTTTTGAGATTCCTACTTACCTAGGTAATTTTAAAAATTCATGTCAGGAACCTTGGATATCTGATCCTAGTGTACTCTACTGTCCTCTGACTTGAATGCAAAGCATGGGCAGAATCATTGGGGAATCACCTGATATGCAGTAAATCTTAGAGGTACAGATAAAGCTCAGTACAGAACCCTTATATCCAGGCATTACCAAGATATGTTCCTTAGAAATGGCAACACTAGAATGATTAGAGGTAGAATCTGATTAGGTCAGGCACTGTGCTAAATACTTTTCAGATATTCCATTTAATTTTCAAAAAAATTCACGAGGTTAAGTGGTTATTCATACTGTAATACTATATAGAGAGATGTAAGTTAAAAAAGGAAATGTTCTTCAAGTAATTTCATTTTCTTTTCCACAGTAAGCCACAAATTCACTACAGAAATGTTTAACATATTAATACTAACACACATACACTATGGGTATTAATGGTGATAAGTACTAAGCACTAAAGAGAAAAATGTAACAGGAAAAAGATTCAGGGAGTATTTATTAGAGGTGGTGGTAAAGAGACAGTGATAGTTATAACTATTAGTTTTGATCTGAGTATTATTTAGAATTTTTCAATGTACTTAAACTCATACATCCATGCAGGAAGATAATTTTAGTATTTTTTTCCTAAATAGGGTCATACTATACATAATGTTCTGCAACCTGTTTTGTTTTTGTTTTTAACTTAATATGCTTAGGAGATCTTTTCATGTCAGGTACTATATTATGTGTGTGTGTGTGTGTGTGTGTGTGTGTGTGTGTGTGTGTGTATTTTAATATCTACTCAGTATTCCATATGATGAATGAACCGTAATATTCCAATAAGCACTTAAAAGATTATTTTCCACTATTACGATGATGTTGAAATAAAAGATCCTTGTAAATTTTGTGACCATGTCTGAGTATTTTCTTAAGATGGTGGAATATAGCAGGTTCAAAAAAATTACATTTGCTATTCTGACAGTGACATAATACTGCTGAAAAAAACTTTACTAATGTACATTTCCCACCAACAGCATGCGAGAGTCATTCCTTAGGTCTTCAATGACACTATAGATTATTGATCCTTTAAAATATTTTTTTATCTATTGACATAAACCTAAATCACTCTAATTCTCAACTTCCCTAATTAATAATATGGTTGGGAAAGCTTTCATGTGTTCACTGCATACCTGCATTACCGATCATATTCCCTGCCTATTTTTTCCTACCAAATTGAGTTTCAGTTATTCATTTGTAGGAGCTCTTTATATATGCTCTGGACATTACTTCTTTATTTTTAAATCTCAATTTCTCCTGGTCTATTAGTTGCATTCTAACAACGTAATGGGGAAGAAGGAGTATTCTGTGGTATGAATTTATCATTTTTCATTTGTCAAACCTGTTAACAACTAAATCAGATACAAGTACTGAAAGATAGTATCTAATAGATATTTTTTTCCTCATAACCAATTTTTCTTTATTTTTTTTAAAGATCCTATTTGAAAGAGAAAGAGAGAAAGAATGAATGGGGAGAGAGGCAGAGAAAGACGCAGACTCCACACTGAGCAGGGAGCCCAATTCAGGGCTTGATCTCAGAACCCTAAGATCATGACTCCAGCTGAAGTCAGACACTTAACTGACGGAGCCACCCAGGTGCCCTCTGGATAACCAATTGTTCTATCATCACTTCTGAATATATATTCTTGCCACACTGATCCAAATACCACATTCATCATTAACTTAATTCCTGTAACATATGGTCTACTTTCCAGAGTCCCTACTCTGTTTCACTGACCTATCTATTTCAGATATTTTCACATCAGATTTTAGGTGGATCTTTTAAAATTAGGTGGGACTCCAGAGGGGAGTCTGGAAACCAAGTTTAACAGAGGAACACAGTATCCATTGGGCAGGTTATTTGGCCTGTCTACTGATAAGATAAATATTTTCCACTATATTCTTGGGTAATTTGCCAGTTTATAAAAGGTTTCTTTTTGTTTTTGTTTTCAACTATGGTCAGTTCCTCTTTCTGGCTAATCTAATCATTTAGTATAGATAAGGAAGATCATAATCATAAGACATGGTAATTTTGGACTAAAGTAATATAGTATCAGCTTCCTGATAGCTTTAGCTCTATGTTTGCGCCACTATATCCAGCAGTATACCACAAAAAAGAACTGTAAAAAAAAGGGGGGGGGAGAGGAAATGCTTTCAGATTTAGATATTTTTGATAATATGAAACAATCTTGGTTCACTGGAGAATCTAGTGAAAACAGACATTTAAAGAAATGTGTAAACATTCCACTATACAATACTTTTAAGGCATAATTAGAAAAGAACACCCAAAACAAGAGATACAGTATGTCTCAAAAAATCAGTCAGCTGACTTACCCTGGGAAACTGTACTGAACAGCGCAGGATCAATAGCTGGAACAGTCTGCGGAGTAGGCTGGATAGTATTACTTGCTACACCTGCAACAGAAAACCACAAATGAGCATAAAAATTATACCTCTTAATTATATACTAGGAAAATATTTAAAGGATCATGAAGGAATTTTCATTTCCTAATTACTTTTTTGAAATATTAATGAATTTTAATCTGACACACTTATTTGATGTTAGAGCCTGGTAAAGAAAATATGCAGAAAAATATATTCTGAGTGTTTACATACACATGTCTAATGTAGATGGTGGCATGTCTGCATACTATACTATGTCATGCATTTTTCACTTACTAAGCTTTAGCAGTAATTCTCAATTAATGTTACACATACACATGTGTATATATACATGTATATATATACATGTATATATACACAAATTCATTTATAGAAAAAGTTAAAGAAGTGTAACTCCAAAGTCAGGTGACACACAAGTTTTAAAATGACCAATTCAATGACTATCTTTTGCTTGATTTTGGTAAGTGCTAACCAAATATATTAAAGGATCACCATCCAACATTAACTGTCTCCTCAAAACTTACTTTTAAAAAGACATAATTACATTAAAAAAAAATGGAATGCAAGATTTGAGAGGCATCCTCAGAGACTACCTAGTCAAGCCTAGTGCATTGAAGGAGCTGTGTCTAAACCATAAGTAGGTGATGATATATTTCTTGTATAATGTTAAAAAAAAAGGTAAGTCTACAACCTGCTCATAAATCATTCTAGATATCAAGCCATCCCTTGCTAAGTAATTTGTGTTTCTGGCTAAATTAAAATTTTCAAACAAATCTCTTTCTCTATAATAGAAAAGGAGTATTTTTATTGACCAGTGTACTGTATTAACTTTTAAATGCTTATTAGTACATCTTCATGTAATTAATTAAGTAGGCACTATTAATTAACAAGAACAAAACAGAATTTGTAGGGAGAAAATTCAGTTATGTAGTAAAATTTTATTTGAGCAATATTAAAAAAATAAGTGGCCTGTATTTTATCAAGAACTTCTCTGGTCACAGTCATTCACCTAAGGCTTGAACTGACAGCACAGGCTGCTAAACACGCCTCAAGCAGCAGTAAGAAGATGCTGCTTCCATTTGTCTTGATGTGCATGAGCCAAGGACTGTCCCTTCGGCAGCCATCATGACATGTTCCCATGGGGGCCTAGTGTACAGGCCCAACATAAGCTCATAAATACTTGTTAAATTAGTAAAAGTAGCTCTTAGTTTATGTTATTCATTTATTTTTTTAAGATGCCCAAATCTGTTTTTCTTTCTTTCCGGATCTGGAAAGGTCTCATTTGTCAATTCACAAGTGGACAGCAGCTCCAAAAACTGCAATATGTTGGGAGTAATGTGACTATAAAAACATTCATGTGGAAGAGTAGAACTGTGTTGGAAATTTCTTCCTTTTTATTATTTAACAAAAAAGAAGTGTCAAAAAATAACTTCTGGTTAACTTTTAAGAAGATGATTACATAGCCCTTAAATAGGATTAATACACATTTAAGAATTAAACATTACAAGATTTCTAATTAAGTGTCGAATTTAAATTGTTCTATAGTCTACATAGTCTGGGAATTTTGAAAAGGAAGAAATGGGTGTTGGTTAAAAAACTAGAGAAGATTATCCAGAATTACAATTAAAAAAGAACCCTTAAGGGAGTAGCATTTGGAGAGGCAGAGAAAAAGGGAGAAAGCCACACTATCTACAAGGAACACTATAAGCAAAGTCAAGAAAATAGGAGGATTGGGCTGAGTAAAACCTCAGTATAATCAATGGAAATGTCCTGACAGAAATGGTCAGGACAAAATATTAACAACTTTGGAAACTGTATAGCAGGAAAACTCAAATGCAGTACTTTTCATACATGAAAGAATAATAGAAGAGCTAAGTTTTTAATCTACATTTGATAAGCTGTATTTATAATCAAAAGGTCAGCATTAATTATAACATAATTCTAATATTTAACCTATTTAGGTTTATTACTGAGATCTTCTTTCTCAATATTTATAGGCAGTAGAAAGCATGTGTTTCAAGAGAAAGGACAAACCGTCCATTCGATCGCCTCCATCCAATCATCCACAGTGGTGAAAGCTCAGAGGCCAACACTCTGCCTGCTGAAACAATTGCTCTCGCGGCCCTCCTCGCAGCCTGTGCTTTTTTGTGGAAGAACTAAAAACTGTATATTAGTACATACTATTCTTTTCAGCTATCTTGAGGATTTCCCTTTGATAAAAGTGCATCCTGGATCTTTATATGAGGGAAAGTAAATCAATCTTAAAGTGAGTAAGAGGGGAAACATCTGCTATATTTATAAACTAAAAATGTTATTTCATTTGCTATTAGCCAACTGAGAGCCTATTTTTTTAAACTGTTTTAAATATAATAGAAAAAAGTAGATGGTTACATAGCCCATGTTTTAAATGTAATAGAAATTTAAATCTACCAGCTAAGAGGAGATTCCAACATTTCAAACTAATTTTAAGGGGCAAAATATTGTGACAAAAGGAGATTCTGATTTAACAGAGATTTAGTTCCTTGGAGGAAGAGACACAGAAAGGAGGTGCCAAAAACACGAAATCAAAAAGATGTGGGTTCAAATTCTAGTCTGTCACTATAAGTATGTTTATGTGCTTATTTTCATGGGATAATTGCTTAATTTCTTTCCAGTGTGTAAATTAGGGATAGCAATATCTAATATAGTTAATACAGTTGCTTAAAATTAATTTATAAAATAGCTATGATAATTTTGTAAATGCTATGCCTATAAGAGTGTATATAAAGTAACAAGACAGGACCTCACCTTAACGAAGTTCCAAGGTTTTGGTTTTATGTGCTCACTCAGAGGAACAAAAAAGAAAACAAAAACAAAAACAAAAACAAAAAAACAAAACCACAACAGGCTCAAGCCAGAGTTAGCTGGAGCAAGATGAACTGTTCATGCCAGAAAACTTTCTAATAGAAGACTACCTCCTCAATATCTAAGTCTTTGTATGTCAAGAATATTCTAAGCAGGACATACTGTCTGTTAGTGTGAACATATGAACCTATTAAGATGTTATCACTTATATAAAAGTAGCAATTTCATATTTTTTCACCCAAATACAGCCCTCCCAGAAGTAAGCTTTCTCTCTTCTATATACACACTGTATAACTATATATAAAATATATGTACGTATGTGCTTGTACCAGAATTTTGCCCTACAATATGTTGTCTAATATGGTAGCGCTTTTAGGCAACTTTTTTTTAAGGTCAATATCCTATCCCCAAAGGTGACACTTCCCTTGATTCACAAAATGATTTTAAGTGTTCATTAGCTTGCTCTTAAATACCCTGTATTTGGCACAGAGATAGGAAGGAAGAGGAAAAAAAGGAAAAGGAAGCTAATTTGCTGAACACTGATTTTGTGATTAGGCACAGTTAGTAGTGAATTTTCAAACTTTTTCTCTAATAATTAAAATCACCATGAGAATATGATTTAATTTCATTTTAGAAAGAGGCAAAACGTAGGTTGAGAAGCGGCATAACATCTGAGTTTGTGGTTTAGAAAGGAGCAGGAACTAATAACGAACACTGTTTCACTTCAAAGTGCATTTTATTCTCACTTTGCCCTTCTATAAATATGGTGTGTCAGAGGCTCACCTCTGTTTAAATTCACTAGAAGAGAGTAGTATTTATCTAAGGCAGATGCATCTAAGTAGCTGGTATTGCTTATATTAATCTACACTGGAAATACTGGAAATAAAATATAATAGTGTTCTGTGAAATTTTACTTACAAAACAAACTCAAATTGGTTTGTCTAATAAACTCAACATACATACCATAAAGCAAAGCAAAGTCAGAGTAAAATATATAGAATGATGACACAAAAGAGATCAGTGTTAAAATAATCACATTCATCAATATTCTTCAAGACAAAAGTAATAGCCATATTTGCAGATAATACAAAGTTAAAGGTTTGAAAATAGGAGGAAAGAAACTAATAAAAACTGGTGTTATGGTAGTCAAGTAGAAAACTTAAATGCTATGCAACTCATGCAAAATCACCTAAACTGGGGCTGAAAATTTTAAAGTTAGTAATGGTGTGGTACTTAATAGAAACCTTAGAAATTAGGGCTCAAAGGATGATTTTCATCCTATGAATTAACTATTTTGAAATGTTTGTACAGTTTACTACCACAGATTACATTTATGCTGAGATAAAAGAAATATTTTAAGAACAATTTTTGGAAAAACTTCAAGATGCAAATTATGGCTTTAAATGCCCTTCTATTTGAAGGTAAGGGCAACACTTTGTCAATAATACAAGTAAATGGAACAGTATCTGCAGTTTGAAATATTATCTTTTATTTACTGACACCGACTGGTTACTAGAGACTAGTGTGGTTAGATCTTTTCCATGAGAAACAGACATACAATGCTGATTTATTCAAAGTAGCTATCATTTCCCTTTTTTCCTTCAGTCAACTGTTTATAATATTAAAAGAATTAACCCACACCCCTTCTTTTCAGTTATCTGTGATTCCACTGCTACAGAGACTGTGTGCCTCAATGTCTGCTCCCTTCATTAATAGTATCTACGTTGAGGGTAGAGATTGGGTCCTAAGGAAATAAGGCAAGAAAAATCAAATCTTGCTGACACAGTGGGACACTGATCAAAACATATTATAACAGAAGACCCGCATACCTCAGGGCTACTCTTGAACAGTGAAGGGTGACGGGCAAGGTAACAGATGGGAAGAAAGAGAAAATAGCACCACACACGAAAAGCACAGAAGCTATTCTTAGTAAAAAAATATAAAGTTTACAGTAATGTTTGTAAATGTTTGGTCATTTCTCAAAAAAAGAAAAGGACAGTTAACATTCAAACTTCAACAAAACGGATGTAACATTGTTTTGTGGGCTGAAATAGAATTTAAAGATCTTATCATGCTTTATGACCATCATGCTTAGGCATAAACACACTATAAAGTGCAGTCCTCATTTATGAGAGGAGAGTTCAAAACTTGTTAAGCTTTCATTTCCTACCTGTGCTGTGAGGCACTTCTGCTGGCGTATTAGCAGGAGCGTGCGCGCCGGGAGGAATCTGTATCCCAGTGAAGCTGCTTGATGGCATGCTGCTTGGATCATAAGCTGAAGAGGACGGCTGAGGTGGCTGAGTCGGCAGGGACGTTGCTCCAGCATCTTCGTTTTCTTCAACATCTATTGTATAACATAGATGTAAAGTTAAACTAGGTATTTTGAAAGAAAAACGCCAAACATTCTTATTTTGTTATACAGACAGGACAAACAGATGTTTGGATGCAATTCTATTTAATGCAATTGATAAGCAGGCTCTAGCTCTTAAAATAATAGTTTTAATTGTTTTCTTTCCTTAAATCACTTAATTGTGCCTGACAATATGATTGTCACTTCAAGGTAACACTTTCTAATTCTACAAAATCTTTTCTTTAATCTTATGATAAATGATATTTTTGGCAAAACATGTCACATTTATACTATGCATAGCCTATTTTTCTGACAGCTGCCCTTTACTCTATTCATCATTCAACAAGCCATTAAATGACTACCTATGTGTTTGCTGTTCAAAGTATTAGGTTAATCAACAAAAACAAAGGAATGGGATTTCACAGAGCTACCTGCATAGAAAGGAATAATAAGAGAATTTGTGTAGAATCACTTCTCGGCCTTTTGGCTAAGATTAAGTGTAGAGACTTTGTGTTTTTAAGTTCTGAAATTCAGACTTAAAATATACTATCTTACTAGCTGAATTTGAAAGCTACTCTGGGAAAATTAAATAGTGACAGTCTATTTAAAATGACAGTCATTTTTGGGAATCCTCATAATTTAAAATGTAAGTGAGAGCAAGAGATTTCCGAAATCAATTTATTTCCTATCAAATTTTTAAATAAGTTTTTTTGTTTGATAATATATTACATATTCAATGTAGATAATTTTAATCAACCAAAATAAACCTATCTATTCCGAGATACACATTTTACTAAGTAACCTTGTAGATGTATTTATACTTTATATACACTAAAATAATTTTCTCTTATATTAGAGAACTCTAACATTTATATGTCCTGGGAAGGAGCCCCTCCCTCTACTTTTTAAAGGCATTAGAAAGTGACTAAAAGCTGGTAGAAACTAGAGTAAAGATGGTCTTTTGGAGAGAAAATCTCACCAGGTAAGGTTTGCCTTCATGTGGGTTTTCACCTGCACACACTCAACAATCTGTGCAAAAGAAGTGAGCCTTGAAGTGTGTGTATAAACCCCAACTAAATACTGTATGACCCTGAACTATGCATGCACACTCCAGGGGGATTCTAGAGGCTCCTAGTGAGAGCAATAGCCTTAAAGCTGAAAGAAAGACAGGCAATGTTTGAGTCCAGGCATGTTAACTTCCTGCTAGAACAAGAACCAAGAACTTGGAAGAGGAAGATGAGAAAATGCAGGGGAGCTACAAGATGTTATCAACAATAAAAATTAATAGAAACATGGGGTGGGTGGGTGGGAAGATGATTCTCAAATGACCTAGATATCAAAATTAGCAAAAAAAAAAAAAAAAATCACACTAAAGCGGGTACTATAAATATGTTTAAGGACATAGAGAAAGAAGCAGTCATAATGAATGAAAGAGGAAAAACTCGGGGGACCTGGGTGGCTCAGCTGGTTAAGCAATTGACTTTGGCTTAGGTCACGATCCTGGAGTCCCGGAATCAAGTCCCACATTGGACTCCCTGCTGGGTGGGGAGTCGTCTTCTCCCTCTGACCTCTCCCCTTTCTTGCTCTCTCTCTCTCTTCACAAATAAATAAAATCTCAAAAAAAAAAAAAAATCTTTAAAAAAATAAAAAAAAGAAAGAAAGAGGAAAAACTCACTGGAGGAGGGGGAAGGGGAAAAAACTGTAAGAGGAGACAAAAACAGATGGAACTAACAGAAGACAAATGATAAAAATGACAGAATTAAATCTAGGATTAGCAATAATTACATTAAATGGACCAAACACTATTTTGAAAGCTGATGTTGACAGACTAAACAAACATATGAACAAAACCCACATCAAGAAACACGATATGCTTTAAGACTCAGACATGCTTATAGTAAAAGGATAAACTATTAAATACCAAGCAGACAAAAGCTGAGGTAGCTAAATCCAGTAACAGACACGTAACTGTCTCTCTTTGCAGATAACATGGTTATTTACAAAGAAACTCCCAAGAAATCTAGAAAACAACCACCAGAATAGTAAATTTAGCAAGGTTGTGCAATACAACATCATTATACAAAAATCAATTATATTTCATACACTAAAAGTAAACAAGGGAATGAAAAAAAACCAAATACTTGGAAAACAAATTTTAACCAAAGAGGCAAAAAATCTCTACTTTGGAAAAATACAAAATACTATCAATACAAATTAATGGAGGCTTAATAAATGGAAAGATACACCATATTCATGTAATGAAAGACTCAATTTTGTTAAGGTACCCATTCTCCCTAAATTGATCTATAAATTCAGTGTAGTATCAAACCTAAGTTCAGCTGTTTTTTATTTAATAGAAACTGAAAAACCTACTCCAAATTTATGTTGAAATCAAAGGACATAGAATAGCTAAGAACATCTTGAGAAAGAAGAGAAGAGTTGGAGAACTTATGCCACCTGACTCCAAGGTTTATTGTAAAAAGGTGGAGGGCTGTGTGCCATTGGTACCAACTAGAAAAACATACCAACGTAATTGAACAGAATCCAGAAACAGAATCATATTTAAAAGGTTAATTGAATTTTTGACAGAGGAACCGAAGAAATTCAACAAGGAAAGGAAAATGCTTAACAAATGGTGCTGGAATAACAGGCTATCCTTATGGAGGAAAGAATCCTGAATCCAGCCTACCTCACACTGTATGCATGAAAAAATTTAAGGTCTTTCACAAACAAAAGTAACAGCTCCAATGATAAGTCTTCAGGATTAAAAATATGAAAGAATTTTTAAGGTAGAGATAGATAGAGATCTCATAAGACATAAGAAGTAGCCATAAAAATTTTAAAATTATAAACTATATTTTGCCAGGATTAAAGATTTTTGGTAATTAAAAGAAGGTAAGAAAACAAGAAGGGAAGCAATAGACCAGTAGTAAATATTTGTAAAACATGCATCTAACAAAGAACTTATATGCATAATTTGTAAATAATTCAATAATAAAATGACAGACAACCCATGAAAAACGGTCAAGTTTGTTAATGGTCACAGTAGTACTCACAACAACTGAAAGGTAGAAACAACCAAAATGTTCTTCAATGGATGAATAAATACAATGTGTATAGGCATATAATGGAATATTATTCAGTGTTTGAAAAGAAATTCTAAAACATCTTGTAACATGGATGAACCCGGAAGACATTACAATAAATGAAAAAGGCCAGTCACAAAAGGACCAATACTGTCTGATTCCATGTACATGAGGTACCTAGAGACAAAGACAGAAAACAGAACAGTGGTGACCAGAGGCTAGGAATGGATAGGGTAAAGGGGACTTATAGTTTAATGGGTATAGAGTTTCTTTTTTTTTTTTTTTTTAAAGATTTTTTATTTATTTATTTGACAGACAGAGATCACAAGTAGGCAGAGAAGCAGGCAGAGAGAGATGAGGAAGCAGGCTCCCCGCTGAGCAGAGAGCCCGATGTGGGGCTCGATCCCATGACCCTGGGATCATGACCTGAGCCGAAGGCAGAGGCTTTAACCCACTGAGCCACCCAGGCGCCCCGGGTATAGAGTTTCAATTTGAGAAGATAAAAATATTCTGGAGTTAGATGGTGGTGACAGGCTGAACAATATGAATGTGCTTTTTATGCCACTGAGCTGTACATTTAAATGATTAAAATAGTAAATTTTGTTATGTAGAATTTACACAACAAAAAAGAACAGGCAAAAGATTTAAACAGACACTTCACAAATAAATATATATGAACATCCAGTAAACACATATAACAGAGTTCAGTATCATTTAGCCATTGGGGGGAAAATGCTAATTAAATCACAATGAAAAACCAATATATATGGATCAGAATGGCTAAATTTAAAAATACTGACAATACGAGGTGCTAGCAAGGATACAGAGTGACAGACTCTAATGCATGGCTGATTAAAGTATAAATGGTACACTGACTTCAGAAAATGGTTTGGGATATCTATCTATCTATCTATCTATATAGATACATGAGAAAATGTCTATCTATAAAATGTCTATCTATAAAAATCTATCTATATAGATAGATAGATAGATATCCCAACAATTTTATTCTGGTTATTGACCCAGCAGGATGAAACACACGCCACCTCTTTACATATAATGTGAAGTATGTCTAAAAACCAAATGCATTTAAATGTCAAGCAGCTTAATTCATCATAACCTCAAACTAGAAATAGCCACAATATTCATTGGCAGATGAGCTGATAAACAAATTATGGCATCCATACTACAGAATACTACTCGGCAGTAAAAAAGAGTGGACTATTGCTACACAAGACACCAATGAATCTCACAGATAGAGTGTTGAAAGAAGTTGGGTGCAAAACACCACCATGGGATTCCATTTACACAATGTTTTAATCAGACAGAACTAACTTTTGATTAAACAAATAACTAAGTCATTGTTTCTCAAGGTGCGAATGGACTGGGAAAGAGTATGAGGTAATTTTGGGGGATAATGGAAATGTTTTTTATTTAGAGGGTGTGAGTGTCAAAAGTCACTGAGTCACTGAATTATATACTAAGCAAACAGTAAACTTTAATTTGTATCAGTAGATGTTAAAGACTGTGGGGTAATTTTTTATTAAAAACAGGGTACTTGGGGCGCCTGGGTGGCTCAGTGGGTTAAGCTGCTGCCTTCGGCTCAGGTCATGATCTCAGGGTCCTGGGATCGAGTCCCACATCGGGCTCTCTGCTGGGCGGGGAGCCTGCTTCTCTCTCTCTCTCTCTCTCTGCCAGCCTCTCTACCTACCTGTGATCTCTCTGTGTCAAATAAATAAATAAAATCTTTAAAAAACAAAACAAAACAAAACAAAGAAAAACCCAGGGTACTTACATGGTCTCAAAGGGACTTATTCCCCAGTAACTTATTAGTAACACAAACAGCTTATTGATAACAAAAAGAAAATCATTTTAAAGTGTAATAACCCAGAGAATACCACATTACTTGAGTGATCAGTTAATATGACCAATATTTCACCAATATTATACAACCTTCCAATGTTGACATAGGAAACATAATCTCATCCTGGTGTATTTCTGCTAAGCATGTAACTGTAATCTAATTATGAGGCAACATCAGGCAAACCCAAATTGAGGGACAGTCTATAACTAACCTGTACTCTTCAAAAACACTGGGCCAAGAAACACTTAGAAAGGCTGAAGGACCATTCCAGGTTAAAGATAACTAAGGAGACATGAAAGTCAGATGCAGTGGTTAATCCTGGACTAGAGCCACAAAGGAGATTATTAAATCAACTGAACAGATTTGAATGAAGTACTGAGAAGCAAAAGAGCATTCTTCAACTCATTTTCAAATACTTCAGAAAGTATATATATATATATATATATAAAATTATATCTTTCTGTAGAGCCATAAACAATTTCTGAGGAAGTACTGTAAAAAGCTATGACATTAACACTAGATTAGGGAACTTTAAGATTACATTTTAGATGACTAATATATTGGCTTATTTTATATCTCCTATGTTCTGCAATTACAGGTCTTAATTAGCAGCAAATATTTACTGAGACTAAAAAATGTTGAAGTTAACTGTGTCTTAGGGTTTCCCCAAAGAAGGAAATTTTAAATTAGTAGAAATATGATAAAAAATATTACTTTTTTATTGAATATAGGTTAATAATAACCAGTTAAAAATAGCATCATTTTGCAGATACTGAGTTGACAGACATGTAAACCTAGAGTTTGAATGTTAAGAGAATTCCCTTCAGTTGAGCCTTATTTTTTCCTGGAACACTGTTTTTGTACTAATCATATGGTTTCCTTATGTACTTTTCGATAATATGACTTAATTGCACACAGCAGTATTTTCAGAATTATCTTTCCCTTTTTTCTTACTCTAAGGAGTAATATCCATTATTTTTATGGTTTTACTAGAAATTTAATTCCAGAATAACAGAGAATTAGACTTTTGTTAAACATAATACATTTTACCCCTAGAGTTAATTTAAGAACACAAGAGAATATAACGATATACTCAGAAAAGAAGAATCAAGGTTTTGAAGAAGGCTTTTCTCTTATACATTCAGATTTAAGGACATAAACCATTTTAGAGCCATAAACCATTTCTGAGCAGACACTGTTAGATGTCATGACATTAACACTTGATTAAATTACCAGGTTACATTTTGTTCTTTTGAAAAAGTATCCAGTGAAAATATTCTCCTTTAGATTTTAAAGGATTATTGGTATTCCGTAACTCCCTATTTTCTACTTAGAGGCTCTATAAAAACTGATTAAAAATAATGAAAGAAATTATAAGCTCCATGTAAGCTTAATTTTTGGAAAACATAACAAAAATTATATGTATCTAATTATCTAGTAAGTTAGTATTATAAAAAGCATAAAACAACCATATCACAACAGAAGAGTTCATGATAATTATTAAAATGTACACTTTCAAGGACATAAGTTGAAAATGTTAGTATTAGAAGTCACTGAAAGAATATCTAGAAAAAATAACACTGATTATTTATTAGGCATATTAATATATCTAAAATGACACATCTGAAATGCTACTAAAACCAAATATGTTAAAAACAAATAAACGTTATTTGCATGGTGTATTTAAGAATATATGTATAACCACATTCAAGAAATATCTCCCAAATCAGATGTTAGAAGGTAATGATAAGTACAATATGATTATATTTACTACAAATATGTGTGTGTAAAGGTTACTTAAATATCATCAGGTAAGAGAAGTGGTTCAGCTTCAATTTCCAATTTAATGTAATTACTGAATGTGAAGAAATGTTTCATCTTTGGCCTTAGTTCTTAAACTATTCACCCTCCCTGGGTGAAGAAACATTTTACTTTGGCTTCATCTCTTGCTTTTAGGTTGACAACTCCAAAATTCTTTTAGCCCAGAATTTTCTCCTGCAATCTTTAGATGAGTATATAATTGGCAGCTGGGAGTTCTGCATGTAGTAATCAAATGAGCATCTCAGTATCTTTTCTTGATTTTTCCCACCAAACCTGCTACCTTGTATTAGTCATTTCTTTGAAAGGCTGGAAACTCAGGGATCATCATCCATTTCCTCCCTCATTAAAGTGTTCTATGTTATACTGATTACATTTCCTTCTCCTTATCCCCATGTCAATATCTCACCCAGGCTTTTGTTTTATTATAATTTAGATCACTAATAGCCCCTGAATTCTTCTCACAATCTGCAGAATTATCTTTCTCCAATTCGCTCTCAAAAATCACCCCCCCCACACACAGATTTTACAGTCTTAGCCAGATCTCAATCTGCCTCCCTGCTGCTTTTGAAGTGTTTTTGTTTTGCTTTGTTTTTAAAAATTTGTACCATCCTTTCTTTTCATTTACCCAACTTAATTCAACTTCTCTTTTGAGACTCAGCTCAGGCACAATCTCTTATTACCATGCACTATAACTGCTTATTAAAACTTTTGTACCCTGTGAAGATGTATGCTCTTGTAAGGATCATGTCTTTTATTCATTCCTGGTACCCAGCAAATGCTGACAAAACGACATTAAAAAAATAAGTTTCTTTAAAAATGAATGAAAAACAATGACATTTTAAAAATGCAAGAACAAGGATATGTCCTGGGAAGTGGGAGTTCATTCCAAATTTAGGTCTCTAAATCGTATCTGAAGCACAGAAATGTACCCTGTAATGTTGGTACTATGGTCTCAAGAGAATGTGAAATTAATAATTTTAATGACTGGCTGAGAAATTTTCTTGTAAAACTGGTTGAAGGGAAAAAATTCATCTGCTTAAATGCAGAATAAGAGCACAGACTTTAGAATTAGAAGGCCTGGGTTCAACTGCTGAGTTTCATTAACTAGTTATTAGAGCTTGATCAGAAATGCCCAGCCACCTTCAAAAGCTATGAGAACTAAATAAGCTAATATATGTAAAATATTTAGCACAATGCCCGATAATACCGAGCGTTCCATAAATAACAAATATTAACATAAACTATGAAAGTACTTTATTAAGTGCTATATATTTTATAAGACTTCATATACATACATAAAATAGTTCTGCAGAAATTCAGACAAAGGGGAAAACATCACAGATAGGCAGGATTCAGATAGGTAAAAAAAGATAAGCAATTTAGGAGGGAGGAATGGTTTTATAGTTAAAGAAAGAGATGAAGGTCTCTTTTCATCTAGCTCTTAACATCTATGACTATAATAAAGAGAATATATAGGTCCTATGAAATGAACTGTGTCCCCACAAAACTCATATGACCAAGCCCTAATCACCAATTTGACTATATTTGGAGATAAGCTCTTCAGAAGGTAACAAAGGTTAAAGAGTCATAAGGGTAGAGTCCTATTCTAATAGAATTGTGGCCTTACAGAAAGGAAAGATTTGTTTCTCTCTCGGTCATATGAGAACAAAGAGAAGGCTGATGTCTGAAAGCCAGGAAGTAGGCACTCAAGAGCAAAAGAACCCTGCTCCACTTTGGTCTTAGACTTTCCAGCCTCTAGACCCCTGAGAAAATGAATGCCACCCCAGTCTATGGTGTTTTGTTATGGTAACCTGACCCACCCAAGACAATACAAGAGAGGAACAGAAAATAAAATTGGTAAAGTAGGCTGATGCCACATTGTGGTGACTCTTGCTTAAAGCCTGAAGATCTTGGGTATTTTCTTGTGGACACTTGTTAACAGTAGGACAGACATAAAACATTCCTGATTATGGTCAGTATTAAAGTAGGAAAGGAAGTATGTAAAAAACACAGACACTGGGTATAAAAAAAATGAAGAAACAAAATACCAAAAAGACACATGACTCAGAATAAGAGGGCCAGGGATTCAAGTTCTAGTTCTGTTTCATGATTCTATGTCCTTAGGCAGGCTCTAACCCATGTGGAATCTCAACTTACTCCTGTGTACAACAGTAATAACATAAACTAGTCCCAAGGGATTTCCGAGGGTATGAATAAGTGGAAATGATTTGTAAGCTTTAAGGCACTATATGAATGCAAGGTATTTATTACAGAAAATGACTGTAAGAAAAATTCTTTGTGAAAAAGACTATTGTAAATTAGTTAAGGACATATCATGAAGTGTTTTTCACAAATAGATAACAAAAAGTTAACTTGAAATGCCATATGAAAGCTTGCATCTCTAGAAGACAAACTGCAAAATAATTTAGAGTATTCATATATAAAACTGTAGTGTACCTTTTTCACCAAATGGCACTGTAACATTTTAAACAGTCCTCTAAATAATAAAGAGAACAAGAAGGTTTTCTTGTCTTCCTCACTTGTTCTCTCCTCCCATCTCCTTTGTCTTTTAAAGGCAGGTTTACTGAGCTATAATTTATATGCAGTAAAATTCACACATCTTGGGTATACAGTTTTGACATAAAACTTATACAATGTATAACCACCACTTCTGGTCATCCCCAAGCCTTTCCCATGTTCCTTTGTAGTAAACCCCTCGCTCACCCCAAGTACTCAACTTACCTGATTTATGTCCCTAGAACACTGCCTTCTCCAGAAAGTTGTATGAATACAATCATATAATACATATGTAGCCTTCTCTGTTTGGCTTCTTTCACTTAGCATAATGCTTCTGAAATCAGTCCATACCATATTGCTGCAAATATCAGTGGCTGATGGCATCTGAATTATTTCCACTTTTGGCAATTACAAATAAAGCTGCTGTTAAGTTATGTATAAGGCTTTATATGGACATATGTCTGCATTTCTCTTGGGTAAAAAAATACCTTGAAGTGGGGCTGCCAGATATTGTGTCAAGTGTATTTTTAATTTTATAAAAAACTGCCAAACTGTTTTCCTTTTCTTTCCCCATGAGTAATGTGTGAGAGTTCCAGCTACCTGGCATTCTCAGTAGCACTTGGGACTATCGGTTTGTTCAATTTTAGCCCTAAATTCTAGTAGGTATGATAGAGCTTGCTATAGTCTTTATTTGTTTTTCCTTAATGACTAAAGATTTCAGCATCATTTCATGTGCGTGCTTGCTACCCATTCATTCTTAACTGATATATGGAAATACTCAACATAGCTATTACATTTTGTTATGGATACTTAATATGTACAATATATTACTATGCAGAACTGCAATGTAACTATCATTTGAAAAACTGTGAGGACAGCACATATATGTAGAAATCACTAAAATGGCCCATAAGAACTAAATTATTAATTTCATCAGGCATTGAGAAAATTGAAAAAAAAAAAAAATCCAAGAGGATTAATTCCCATGGAGGAGTAAGGCCAACAAGCCATCCCCAGAACAGGAACAGCTGGTTTCACAAAAAAATTTCTAGAAAACATTTAAGGGAAAGGAGATTCTAAGGTGATCAAAATGTTCCAAAACATAAAAAAATACTAGAAATATTCAGATTATATTTATGGAGTAAGCAGAACATTGACACCCCAAAGGAAAACTAGACCAGTCTTACTCATGAATGTCAATTCAAAAATCCTAAATATATAGTAGTGAACTGAATCCATCAATATAATAAAAAAAAAACAAAACCCAAAACCAAAAAACAGAGCCACATGAGGTTTATTACTCAATGTAAAGCTGGTAACATTAGAGTAGTAGTGAAATTAATCTATTTAAAAAAACCCAAAAGAGTCAAATGAAGTTTATTATTAACATATGATGTATTATTTGTTTCAAGGGTACAGGTCTGTGATTCATCAGTCTTACACGATACACAGCGTCTAAATGAGGTTTATTACAAAATATAGAGATGGTTCAATATTAGGAAATCTTTTAATAAATTCACTACAGAAACAGATCTAAGGATCTGGATTAGGCTGGTGTCAGTCAACTCTGGCCAACAGGTTGACTATCTGTTTTTGTTAAGCAAAGTTTTATTGGAACAGAGACATGCTCATTTGATTACATATTGTCTGTGGCTACCTCTGCACTGTATGAGCAGCTGAGAAGTTGCCACAAGACCTCATGACCTAGAAACCTAAAATATTTATTATCTAACCCTTTAAGAAATGGTTTAAGAAACTCGTGCACTGAATGACCATTTTCACAGATGCCTAAAATCTGTATAACAAAATACAAAGATCACCTAGAATTTTAATGCAGATTACAGTGATTATTCTCCTAATAGTCAATTTCCTGTATGTCTAATCAATAAAAACAAGTGAAAAAGGTCCTTCCTTTTCTTTTCAATTACACACTAACTGAAAGGTGAAGTGAAATGGTAAGACCTTTATTTTTTCACAATTTAATTTTACAAAACTACTTATTATGTAATGGTGAATCTTTCATGCATTTATTAAGTCAAAACAAAAATCAGGTGCAGAAGTGTCTATATTACCAATAGTATAAAAAAAAAGGAAGCTATGTATTCCTATTTATTTGTAAATTCATAAAAAATCATCTGTTAAGGGACACAAAAAAACCTAAAATAATATAGTATTTATTTATCTGGGTTTGGTAGAATCTGGCCAAATGAGGGATGTGATGGAAATGAGAAATTCATTTAATATATTTTTTTATATCCCCTATAAATTTTAAACCATGTGAATGTACTACCTACCCCTCGGACAAAAAAAAAAAATACCTCACCTCAAATAGATACATAAAAATTAATAGTGTCCTTTGTGGTTTGGGAATATTTTATAAACTATAAATGGATTACCTGTTCTATGTAAGAATGAAATCTGATTACAGGCAGGAGATGGCCAGGCTATCTTGTTGATAAAGACAGATATTAAAGCAGTTTGGCCTTAATCTCTCACTGTCCCTAAATTTATTTTACACCTAATTTTCATGGATTTTGGACCTGATGGAACAAAAGAAAATGTACTGTTTCTTTGAAAAATCATGGATAATATTCGGAACAATTATGATTCTACTAAGTCATTTTACTTAAATAAGTAAATACATACCATTATCTTCTTCAATTCCAACAGGCCCTGCTTGAGGAGTCTCTCCATTCTTTAAACAATTATGGATATATGTTGCCTTCCACCTTGCATATTTTCTGTGTTTCACATTCTAGAAGGAATATTTTTATATCAATATTAAATTTTATATCAATATTAAATTCTAGTAAGAAGTCAAATAAAAAGATACAGTGATAACCTATGGTATTTCTGAGATAAAACCCATTTTTGCATGTTACATCTCTGAAACAATCTGGCAACCTCCCCATCCTACCACTGGATTCTACCAAATGTCTAGGGCTCAACAGACCATAAAAAGCTATCTTCCTCAAGCACATACCTAGTTCTCGCTTATGATTCTGTACTTCAGAAAAGGTCTGCAATGGAAATATGAGAATGTCCATCATAAATCAAACAATCCTCCTCTATGTTCTACTAAAAACAACTTTTCTACACTGATTACCATTTTCTTCCAGGTATGATTTTAATTTATTCTACTTTATTACTTTATAAAGAAACTTTTTAGAAGTATCCACATTTAACTTTTCACTTCTTCACCAGCTGACTCACTCTAGAGAGAAAAAAGTTTCTTTTGTTTGATTTTCAGCACATAAAAGGTCAGAGAATTTGAATGTGCCATGCCTTTAATGGCAGTGAGCCCACATGTACCAGCCCCCACCTCACTTAAGTTGTTAGTTCACTTAAGGAATGTGCTCAATGTCACCAACAGCCCTCTCCATACTGGCAAATCCAACAGACACTTGTAGGTATTATCTTACCAAACCTCTCAGCAGCATACAAAACATCGAACCATTCCAAACTCTGTGAAACACTGTCTATTACTGGTTTTTGTGACACTCTTGTTCTCCTGCTTTCCCTCCGGTCTTTGGCTACTAATCCTCTAGCTCATCTCCAGATAAAATTACACACCCTGTACTAGCACATTCTATAAATGGGTGGGCTCAATCAATGGATTCACATACAATTTTATTTTTATTTTATTTATTTTTTTAAATTTTATTTTATTTTTTCAGTGTTCTAAGATTCACTGTTTATGTACTACACCCAGTACTCCATGCAATACAATTTTAAATATGAATTATGTTTTTATATAATTAAGTACTAGGAAAGCCACTTAACTAGTGAAGGGAATTACTTCAAGTTTTCAGTGATTTATAGCTTCCCTATTTTGGGGAAAACCTAGGATACAGATAATCTCAACATTTTTTATGCTTTATAAATAATTGCTTTTAGTTAAGACCTAAGATAGGCAAAAGGGAGATATAAAACAAGTCAATACACTTACTTCTGCCCTTAGAGAGCTGATCATCTTGTTATGGATAGAGATTTAAAATACAAAACAACAGTACTATAAAAATATAGTAGGTAGAAAGTATTGAACTTGTTTCTTTGGTAAGTCTACAATAATGGACAGCTGATAAAGTAAAATGGTATGTTAGCTTGGTCTTACGGGATGGGATGGAAAGTAGTAGTAAGACTATCGTGGAGAGAAGTAAAAGAACAAGCAAAGGAAGAAGGGCAGAAGTAAATGAGGTATTTAAAGAATGAAGGTGAGAAAGTAAATTTGCCACAGGTGGAATAGACATACCAGGGACCAGCTGAGTAAGTAAGATAAATCCAAGACAAGAGTAAAGTTGTGGACCAGCATGTTTATAGTACCTTACAGGTTCTGAAGCACTTACACATTTTTCTCTTAATTGGTTCTCATAATAACCTTGAAATTTAGGCAGGTCATCACAAGGCTCTGAGATATTAAAATACTGGGTCAATGAAGTAAATACAGTTTAACCTAGAATTCAAGGCCTTCCACACTGTGGATACTGTTTCAGTCTACTCTACTTCCTACTATCTCCCCTCAATCCAGATGAGATTCTTTCTCATCTGCAGTCTTCTCTCCTGCTAGTCTTCCTATTAAACATGGTTTCCTCTTCCAACAGGAGTCTCCTTAGGCTCAGTTCAAATATTTATTCTCTTATCAACTTCCCTACAAGCACATAAATTAATCATTTATTCAAGTCAGTTACAGATCCGAAGTGCTGGGGATAACACGATGAACAGGCAGGTGTGAACTTTGGGAGTCCAAAATTAAAGCTAAGCAATAATTTCCATCACTGTACTATCTAAAGTCTATGATATTTTCTTCACCTTTCTCTCTTAAAATTCTGCAATCCAGTATTATAAATAGGAGCAAATGGCAGTACAAAAGTAAATGACTTACCCAAAGTAGCACTATTTTGCAGTGAAGCCATCCACTCATTCAGGGCTACCTTATGCTACAATTAGCACACTACAATTTGTAACTCAGATGGGAATATATGAAATAAGGTAAAACTGGCTTTAAAAGGTCAGCTACTTAATGCATATTAATAGAGGCTATAATTTGGTATATATAAAGAGGACTCTTTTGAAAGAAAATGAATAAACTGCTTAGGAAAGTTTAATTTGCCTTCCTTTGGGACCTTTAAAAATAGGGCAGATTTTTCTTGGCTCAAAATAATTTAACACCATCTAAAGACTAAACTGGATTAAGTTGCATTATGATAACTTTAGGAGGTTCCTACATTCCTAATTTCACAGTAAAAAACAGGGTAAAGATGTATAAACTATGCTGAGTTCCTTCCTTAGTATGTGAAGTTTAAAAACATTACTCTAACGTGAGATGGCTTCATTTTAGTAAATACCTTTTACAAAATTTCCCCAGACAGATAAATCAATACAACTGTTTATTTTTTATTCCGTACTATTTTCAAGACACCACCACAAACTGGAACTTGTAATACTTCACAGAAAATTTTGGCAGCTGTACTCAAAATTAATTTGCTTTTTAATTTTGTTTTCTTTAAAATAAAGGATGCTAGATATCAAAGAATATTTGAAGAGGAAAATTTCAAGATGTCAATATTTTTGAGATCTTTTAACTCCTTTTGGCTGATTAGACATCCTTTCTGGGAAACAGGAATTACAAAAAGAACTTTTACTTTTGTCTGTGGCCTCTAAGTTCCTGTTTTGTAACTAGATTGATGAGAATCACTGACAACTGCAAATTTTGGACACAAGAGTCAGTGGTGGTAAGAATTTTCATTTGATTTTTAAATCATGTGCATTTGCTACACTGAAGAATGACTGGTTAGGAAATGCAAACCAAAGGCTAAAGCAGGGGTTCCCAAACCCGGTACATATAAAAATTACATGAGGATATAATAAAAAAATAGATTCTTAGTCCAAACTATGGAAAATCTGATAAAAATCATTTTCTATTATCATGCCAAAAAGCCACTTTGAAAGAGTATGCTCCCATTCTGTCTCTTGGATTTTTGTTTTGAACCCACCTGGTCAAGTGTTTATTCCACTACAATTGCTTTTGTCAAGGTTACAGATTACTTCTCTCTTACAAAATCCCAAACTTGGACATCATCCTACTTGACTCTATCAGCATGAAAAGTTGAGCACTTCCTCCTCTTTGTAATGTCCTTTCACTGGGTTTCCTGGTTATCAAGGTCTACTGGGTGTTTTTATTTTTGTTTGGTTTGTTTGTTTTGTTTTTGCCTTGCTGGGTGCTCCTGATTCTTTTTATCTACAAAGTGGGGAGCCCTCCACAGGCTTCAGTTCTTGGACTTCTCCTCTTCTCTTCTAACACTTTACCTGGCTGATCTTGTTCAGTGTAATGGTTTTAAGTATCACCCTATGCTCCAAATCTCAAATTCATATTCTCTGCTCAGTTTTCTCTTGTGAACTTTTGATTCATCTCAACAATTTACTGTACACCTGATAGTTCAAAGCATTCAGAGTTCAACAGCAACTTCTGATATTTTCCCACTAAATTTGTTCTTCCCCATGTCAGTACATGGCATTCTTGCAGTTGTTCGAGCCCAAATCACTGGAGTTATTTTTAGTCCTGTATTTCTCTTATAATCTACCAACAAATCTTTTAAAGTCTGTCCATTCTCCATTCAAAATACATTCAGAGTCCAACTACTTCTCAGCACCTTTCCTACTGCAAATTTTGATCTCAGCCAGTATTACCTTTCACTCTGATTATTTAAAAATGAACTAATGGGCCAACTTACTTCCATCCTTGACCACTAGAAATACTTTAATTTATGAAATGCTTTAAAAATAGCACTTAAATTCCATCAATTCTAGCTGAACTCCTCCTCACCCTTACCTCCTATCAGTCTCCTCTCTCACTCCAGATTTAACTATACTATATCTTCACTGATACTTCTTAAACTTGAATAGACCCTCTTTACTACCTCAAACGGTTTGCACTTTGTCTTACGAAGACAAAGATGTTCTCTTCCTGAACATCTTTACATTTCATTCTCTTATCTTCTTCAAGGGCATTGCTAAAATGTTGCTTCTCAGTGAAGCCATTCCCAACCACCCTACTGAAATGAACTTTCCTAACCCTACCTTGAGTTTTGCTATGGCACTTATCAATCTGACATACTAGACATTTTGATGTATTAATTTGATCACTGTCTCCACCAGAAGACTGAGATTCCCATGAGGGCAGGGATTTTACTCATTGCTGCATTACTTGTGCCTAGAACCATGCTTGATGTATAGCAGAGCTTAATATTTGATGATCAAGGAAAGGACAGCAGATTCTGGAATCCACGTTTTTTTAAAAATCAAATAGCCAAATGATTCTGAAGGTGGTTGTCTTGGAACCACACTTTGAAAAACACTGAACTAGAAAACATTTTTGCTAATGAATAAATGTAAATATTATACTTGGGTACACAGTTTGACTTAGGCTTGCAAAGGACAGGGCTGAGGTTGTCAGTGAAACCCTCTGAATTATATGCAAAAATGCAATACATAAATGCATGGGAGAGAATCCACAGTTTTCATTAACATTTCAAAGCAGTTAATGATACAAAAGAAAGGAATTATCTCCAAGTGGGTGGTAACATCAAAGATAATACTTAGATATTCTTAGTTCCTCAATTCTCCCAAATATAGTATATAAACAAGGGCTCTAACTTCCAGAACAATGGACAAAATACAATGAGAAATGCTTGAAAAATACATATTCAACAAATTTATTACCACAATGACTCCAATACTGAATTATTTGTTGTCACAAATTACATATATTTCCTATGGAGATTTATTGAACATTTAAAAACTATATAAAATAATACATACATACATATATATATCGTTCTCTCTCTATATAGTTCTGTGATATAACTTTTTATGCAGTTTTATCAAGCTTAGGAAAGTTTTGCCATAAGTACAAGATACTCTCACATACCTTTCACTTAGATTCCCCAAGTGTTTGCATTTTTATCTATCCATTAATATATACACATTTATACATATATTAATATGCAAATTGTATCACTTTTTTTTCTGTACCATTTAGGATTAAGTTGGAAGTCACTGTGCCTCTTATCCTTTCTTTACCAATTTTCTAAGATTGATGACAGTCTCATACACAATGGTTATTAAAATCAGGAAATTTAATAGTTATATAAGAGTATTCTATGACCTGCAGTCCGAACAACTTCTGTCAATTGTTCCAATTATGTCCCCCATAGTTACTACCTCCCTAGGTTTATATAATTTAAGAAGTTTGCATTATTTAGTTTTCATGTCTTTTTAGTCTTTAATTTGAACAGCCTTTGTTAATGTTTCTTGACCTTCATGTTTAAAAAAAAAAGTCAACTTAATTGTAAAACGTCTATTTTTTAGGATTTGTCTGATATTTCCTCGTGATTAGGTTCAGATTATGCATTTTTATCAGGATTAGCACTGAAGTGATATTTGTCTTTCTCACTTCATCTTACTAGAAAGCACATGGTATTGGTTGGTCCCAATACTGGTTGTGTCATGTTTGATGACTTGGTTAAAAGTGGTGTCAGACACCATGTTTCTCCGTCAGAGACTTATTACTTCCTCCTTTAAAATAAGCAATTTGAGGGAATAGAGACTAAAGCAAATATCCTGTTCTTCATCAAACTTCCCACCTATTAGTTTTAAACCTCATAAATTATTTCTACCTTTATCACTATTCTGTATTTATTAGAATTCTATTATAAAGGGCCTTCTGTTTTTCCATTATTCACTCATTCATTCACTCATCAATTCACTCATGTATTTCTCTGTATGTTTCAGTACAGACCCATCCATTCTTATTTTACTCAACTAGTTTTCATCTATTAATATCATTCTGTTTTGATGCTCAAATTGTCCCTGACATGGAAAAGTGGAAACCCTTTCCAGCTTGTTCTGGATCCTTCTGACATACCCCCAAAATCATATGAAGATTTTACTTTCTGGCACAGGACAAAGGTCCAATTCATCTAATACCTTTCCTGACCCAGTCCTAAATCCAGCCTTTTCTGTAAGAGAACTGGCTCTTTTCACAGATGAATGGTATTTGGAACCCAAAATAAGACACTGAGGTGTGCCCTCACTGCTATTTGGTGCACCATTGCTTCCAGGCCCCTCTGCTACAGACATATAAGAACTAAATTTTATGTGCATGTATACACCCATCTATGAATGTATGCTCTATGTATATACACAAATATACATACTGTACATATATACAGTTATAGTATACATATATACTACCTATACTACTACATAATCACTATACTATCACATGTATCTACTTTGCTCTATCAAATATATTTAAAAGCATGAATAATATGGACATCTCCAATTCCAATCCAAAGCCATTAACAGAATCTAGTCTTCTCCCACCCTAGTCGAACCTTTTTCCCCAGAGGTGAGAAACCTAGCTCTCTCAATATATTTACACATTTGCTCAATCATAGAATACAGAGTAAGCAGTTTTCGAACTGCCAGCCCAAAGCATTAAAAACAAATACCAACAACAATTCAATATTTAGCTTTATGCAGTAATATTGACATACCTTGAGATACATAAATCTTGTATATAATTTAGGTAGTTCTAACAAATAGATATACCTGTATAAAATATACTCCTATCAAAACGTAACACTTTTGGTTTCCCAGAAGGTTCCTTTGTATCTCTTTTCAGATCAATTTGCCCCATCCCCCACCAGATACAAATCCTAACTTTTTCAATAGAATAGATTTGTATATTGGAGTACTTTGTATGAAGGGATCAGTTTGTATTGAGTCTTCTTTTGCTCAGCATAATCCCTTTAAGAGTCACCAATGTTGTAGGGTGTATCAGTACTACCGTTTTAGATCTCAGTACAGAGCAGTACATTTATCAAGTCCTCTGCTGGTAGACACCTGGGCTGTTTCCAGCCCCAGGCTATTAAGAATAAAGTTACTATGAGTTACTAAAGTCTTTTTCGGGACACAGGTCACAGGTTTCTTTTCTCTTGGATAAACACCAAGGAGGAATTGCTGGGTAAAAGAATAGGTGTATATTTAACTTCAAATTTAAAAAAAAAAAAAAAAAGAAAGAAAGAAAGAAAACATCTTCTCCCAAAGTGGTTATAACATTTATCATTTTCACCATGTATGAAAACTCTTTGTTTTTCTACTTTCTAGCCAGTATTTGGCCAGTCTTTATTAACTTTACTGTTTTTAAACTATTTATTCTAAGGATGATTGAGGGAGTGTTAATATCTCAAACTATGATTATCAATTTTTCTGTATTTTTATTTCTATCAATTTTTGTTTTCTATAATTAAAACTTATTTTGTGTACATGTATAACTGTAATATCTTACTGATGAACTGAACCCTTTATTGCTATTCAAAGTCCCATTTTACTTCTACTAACATCTTCCTAAAGTTTGTCTAATATTAATGTGTTCACTTGGAATTTTATTTACTTAGTATTTGCATTAAGTATTTTCTATCCTTTCATTTTCAAAATATCTGTGTTTCTGTACTTAAAAGGTGTCTCTTGTAAATAGTATAAAGTTATAGCAGTATAAAGTTATAGCTTGTTTTTTTTAATCTAGACTGAAAGCCTCTTAGTGTTAGTCCATTTACATATATAGTATATACTGACATAACTATATTCAGGCCTAAAATTTGCTAATTGTTTTGTATTAGTCCCATCTGTTTTTGTTACCGTCTTTTCCCTTTTTCTGTCTTCTTTTGGGTTTAACAAATATGTACAGGTATAATAATTTTTACTTAATAGGCAGATATCTTTTTAAAGAAATGAAGGAAAAGAGAAAATATGTAGATTTTTAAAAAATGTATCTATCTACATACTATGTTCAGTGTACCTCTCTCCTTCCTCTAAGTCCAAGCTGCCACCTGTTATCATTTCCTTCAGCCTAAAAAACTTTGTTTCTGTGGTTCTTTAGTTCTTTAGCTCCTTATAGCAGATTTGCTAGCAATGAACTAATTTGCTGAAAAGGTCTTTTATTTTACTTTTGTATTTCGAAGGATAGCTTTGTTCAAAGTAGAATTCTGAATTCACAGGTTCTTTTTTTTTCTTTCTTTCAGTATTATACATGTCAATTTCATTATCTTTTTGCCACCATTTTTTTCAAAAAATGAGAAGTCAACCATCCTTCAAAACAGTGTTACCTTGTGTATAATGTATTGGTTGCCAAGACTGCTCTTTCAAGATTTTCTCTTCCACCACCCAACTTCACTGGTTTGCCTATATAATGTTCTCGGGTATAGTTTTTTATTTATCTTACTTAGGGTTCACTGAACTTCTTGGATCCAATATAGAAAATTTACGTTATTTCCTCAAATATCTTTTCTTCTACATTTTCTTTCTATTCTCTTTCTTGGGACTCCAACTGCACATGTTGGACCTCCACATATAGTAGTATATAGTATATAACGCCCATCTATTTTTGAATAGATTCATGTTAAATAAATATATAAAACTGAGCAGTTTAGGATGGTTTCCATTAAATTTTTCATGTATTTGCTGATGCCCTTTGTAATACAGCACAATAAAACACTAACCATCTAGTAGTAAAAGCAAGAACTTGTGTTTTTTAAGCATTTGCTATTTACTGAAGGCTTTACATACATTTCTCATTTGAAATCTAGGAGTACTTGACAAAACAGGTCATTATAATTTTCTTCACCTTAAAGACAGGGGAACAGGCTTACATAATGCAAGTAATTGGCCAAAGTCACACAGCTAATGAAGTCGCATATGGACTTCAGAGGCCAATGCCTGTAGTATTCTTAAGTCACATTATCCTAACACTGCATGCAAACACGTACCATTCATTCACGATTAAGCAGTAATTATTACACAGAAATGAATTCAAAGTATGTGGAATTCCTACTCTAGTAAGATAGATACTACCTTTATATTTTTTTGTTATTGTAAATGCTAAGAATGAGACCTTCAGTGTACATACAGTAAGAGCATGAAAACCCAAGGTATGGTATATGTCCTGAACACATCCTTTCGTAAGCACATCATTTCTCCTGGTCTATCATGGTTTTCTAGGTTACCAGTAAGATGTGGCTTAATTCAGAATCTTTCAGTACAAATGGATATTTTAAACAGATTACCTCTTTCCCAGCCTGTGATTCATATATATAATCACTGCAGAGATGTTGCAAAGCTCTGTTTCTGAGCAGGGAGAGTCAGGTTGGTATATAAACAGGATTCCCTGGGGGTTTCCAGAGAGGGCTTTAGATCAGTGCCAATCAAAATGTGGTCCCAGTTCCAGTGTCCAAACCATTTATGAGTTTGTGACAAGACCATACAGAAACTAAAAGCCTTGAGGGAACCTGTAACAAATTGGCTTGGATTTACAGGTCTCCTTTTAAGTTTCACTTTTCTAGTAATTCAATAATTACTTGTATTTTATAAAACTATTAGTTGCAACAGAATAGAAATTACAAAGGGAAAAAAAGGCTGGATGTTCATCACATGAAGTGATGTTCTGGGCCAGAGCATGTGGGGACAAGTTACTTTTATTTTCCTGACTCTTGGTTTTCTTACTATAATTCAGATTTGTAAAAGATGAAGTAAGGTATATCTAAAGTGTTTAGGCATAGTGCCAGGCAAATGGCAGGAGTAAAATATCTTCCCTGTACTCTGTCATTACTATACCATAAGTCCTCATAATTAGTTATTTTGCTTCTCTTCCCACATCAGAACACAAATTCTGTGAGGGCAGGAAAGCATACCATATTCATTTGATTCCCCTAAATTAGCAGAAACTCAGCAGATGAGAACAAGTATTATCTTTTACCTGCAATTTCTATGTTCATCCTAAATTAGCGGTATTAAACCTAAACAAAAGACTTTGTTACAAAGGAAAAAGGCAAAATGTTCTCTGCTCCCAAACATGCTAAAAGTGAAACAAATCTAAAATACAATAAAAAAGTCTATCAACAGTATTGGCCATGAACAGACTGCACAAGATACCATAGGAAGGAAACAAAATATTTATATTTTGAACATCCCTTGTTTTAAAATACAAAATTATAAATTATACTATATATTCTGGTGATTCTATCCCTAAAACTGGGATACTGATTTCCATATAGCTATAGGATTGCTAGAAGTTTATACAATAACATATTTAAATACTGAGATGGAAGTATAAAAGGCACAGTTAAAAGAGTTAAATAGGTATAACTAAAACAGAGATAGGAGATGGCAGATAAAGTATCTTTACAAAAGAATTGTAGACTAAAGAAAATACAGATTTCATTTTTGTGCAACTATGAATAATGATGTGAAAAATATCAGGAAATAACCAAGAAAAATGCTGTGAGTAAAAGAGATCTATTAACATTTTAGAAGACTTAGGAAAGAATTTCTGTGTAAACAAGTCTGAACATTATCTCCATCTACAGATAGAAAAATGAAAAGCTGAACTGTAGCAACATCTGAAATATCAACGATCAGCCATTGTTTTTTACCCTGAGATTTCACTCAGCAAAAATTTACATTTAATGCCAAAGAAGATGTAAGAGTAGAATGAGACTAAGTCCCCTCTTGAAGAGACTGCAGTATACTTTATTCCAAAAAATAATTCACAAAACTTAATGCAGTATGTTACACTATAATATTCATAGAGCTAAGACTCTAACAGTTGAGAGAACAGGGGAATTCATGTAAGGGCAAGAGTAATGTAGCTGACTCAACGAGAAGGTAAGGCTTACACATGCAGGCTAAACACAACAGTTATCAATGGCAGAAACCGGGCAGGCAGTAAGGGAGACCAGGCTGAAGAACATAAAAGAGGACTGGGAAGAAGTACCATAGACAGGAGCCTGGACTTGCAATGCCAGGAAGTGAACAGTCCCTGTTAGGTCCTTCAATGAAACAGTTAACAGAGGAAAATATGTTGTAGAAAAAAAGAACCCCAAATAGGAAAATAAATTAGGTAAACTGTAGTCATGTAGCTTGTGAACCAGTGGAATTTTTTAAAAAGACTGGAACATTAGCTAAAAAGAATTTAATTAGAAGACTCAAAATCTTCACATACACGTCCTACAGATGGCCCCAGGTGTTCAGCTTGCCCACTCCCCATGTTGCAATGTTAGCTTTCTTCTTCCTTCCTCCTACTAGAAATTTGTTTTGTGCTATCACATTTTCACCCTCCTTTTATAGATTCTAACCTAAAACTGTTTTTGCATCTCTCCTTTTCTTTTTCATCTTTGCTTTTTGTTCCTTTTTTATCACCTCTCCCACATGTGGAACATACACTCCTAGAGACTGGTGGAGCTGCAGAAGACCTCAGAAACCTGCTCATCCAGGCTTCACATTTTACAGAAGAAAAAACAAGTCCAGAGAAGTAAAATGACTTCTTGGTTTAGAGTTCAGTGGGGCTTGCCTCTAATGACTACTATCTCTCTTACAATAAATTCTCAGAGCGGATAGCAAAAAAATGTAGTATTTTAAAAATTTTAGAAAACAGTAATGTAAAAACCATTGGGGAGGGTATGTGCTATGGTGACTGTGAAATGTGTAAGCCTGATGATTCACAGACCTGCACTCCTGGGGCAAATAATATAAGTTAATAATAAAAAAAAAGTACAGTGTTACATTAAAAACCACCACTCCCTTGTTTATAAAGATGATAAAATTAAGAGAATTTTAAAATACACAAATAAAAATTATGAGACATTATAATACCTTTCCACTTTCCATTTTCTGTTATTAGAGATTTTAGTGTTTCTCAAAAGAGCATTCTTTTAGAAGCAAGGAAAACAACTATTTTTGAGGAAAGTTTTAGCTTTGTTAAAAAAGCTCTGGCATATTCTCTAGTTTTTTTTTTTTTTTTTTAAGATTTTACTTATTTATTTGACAGAGATCACAAGTAGGCAGAGAGAGAGAGGAGGACGCAGGCTCCCTGCTGAGCAGAGAGCCCGATGTGGGGCTCGATCCAGGACCCTGGGATCATGACCTGAGCCGAAGGCAGATTTAACCCACTGAGCCACTCAGGCGCCCCGGCATATTCTCTAGTCAAATGCAGCACTGTACTTACCTTATCAATGAACAAATAAGTTAATGAGTCCTGAACTATACCTACAGGAAGATATATTTAAAAAAAAAAAAATCTGCCTACCTGAAATCCTTAAACTCATTCTTTTCCCACCTTTCTGTTTCCTGTTTGTGTGTCTGCTAGTGTTTTCCAAGTACAGGATGTAACTACAGTGGAAGTGGAAAGGAGGGAATGAGTTAAAACTGCTAAATGCTTTGAGTAGCCAGTTTATACCCATTGTTTTTAAAACAGCTCATCTTCTTAATAGTTATTTTGAAATAAATGTTATAAGAGTTTGTGCCTTGTTTTGGGCATATCAGGCTTAAATCACAAGTAAATAAGTATAAACCCCAGATATTCTTAAGACAACAATGAGGACTGGGGCGCCTGGGTGGCTCAGTGGGTTGAAGCCTCTGACTTCGGCTCAGGTCATGATCCCAGTCCTGGGATCCAGCCCCACATCAGGCTCTCTGCTCGGCAGGGAGCCTGCTTCCCCCTCTCTCTGCCTACTTGTGATCTCTGTCAAATAAATAAAAAAAAACTTAAAAAAAAAAAGACAACAATGAGGACTTAGGGGAAAGTCTTGCTACCAGTCACCATACTGCTCATCTGTACTGATGACAAGCTGCTGAAGTCACAGCTAGAGTGGATTTCTTCCTATTTCACTAAACCAATGGAGCTTGGTTTACAATTATTTGACATTTCACACCATCATTCTGAAAAATCTAAATCTCAGTAATGACAATGAAGATGCCATTTCCAGACATGGAAAATGATGGAACAAAAAAACAACATTAAAATAAGAGAAAAGAATTTTTAACTATGCTGATAAACTGGTTGGCCTAGGGATTATGTCAGTGGCAGATGAACAGTCTCACCCATATTCTACTTTCCTTGTTGGCTGACTTTATGTATTTAGTCAACCTCAGTTAATGGGCAAATATCAGTTCACAAGTCATATAAGGATAAGATCATTGTATGATTTTGAATATGAGATACATCAGCACTGTGTGTCAAGCAGTTTGTAAATTTCGATATGCACATCTTCCCCTGAATTTCCAAATTTTGCATGTTTTAACATGTGTAAGTTAGTGAAAAGCACCTACATGTAATTACACACTAATTGTGCATGTACATATTTCTTGATTTAAATATGCATGACTGGGGCACCTGTGTGGCTCAGTGGGTTAAAGCCTCTGCCTGAGGTCAGGATCCCAGGGTCCTGGGATTGAGCCCCACATCGGGCTCTCTGTTCAGAAGGCAGACTGCTTCCTTTTTTCTCTCTCTGCCTACCTGTGATCTCTGTCAAATAAATAAATAAAATATTTAAATAAATAAATAAATAAATAAATATGCATATATATATGCATGAATTACATGATGACTTACATGATGAAGGCACAAGGAATAACCTCAGCCCAATAAAATAAGAAGAACTTCCCTTTTAGGCTGGTCTTAGAATGCCTAACTTCTCTTCTCTGAGCCATTTCAGATCCTTCCAGCTAGCTGGGTCCTTTAACCACCAACACAGATGCCATTTCCTACTTTAGTCTAGTACCAGTGCAAGGCAGAAGAGCTCAGGTAGCAGGCTGAGTGTAAGACAGGAAAAGAAAAGAGTGCCAACATTCTAGAAAATGGCCCTTTACTCTGTTGCTACATATATTCGTTAGCATTCTCAGACTCTACAATCTCCCCCCACTCCTTTTGAAGCTCTCTTGTTTGCCCAATTCAGAATCCCTGCCTTAGCTGCTATGTTCAAATAACTAAGGAAGTTATTCTTTGTTAAGGACACCTAAATATAAACCTAGATTTTTTTCTGAAATGCAGATGGACCTCATGCTAATTATGTGTGCAGGTTATGTACGTATCTTTAAATTTTTTTTTTTTTTTTAAACAAAACCTGCATTACTCACTTAAGACTTCTAGATATTTTGTTTTTCCTGTATCTATTACTTCACCTATTATCTGGGGTCCTCATGGTTGGCACCTGTAAGTTCAAACAACTGTTGTCTTCCTTCTGAGATAGGGGAGCAGTTCCCCTAAGTAACAGCAGATGGGCGAGGCAGGGAGAGCCCTCTGGGAAGTACGGGGCAAATGGCCCTGCTAATCTGGCGCTCCCCCGTATCAGGACCTTTGCTGATCTCCTGAGTGTCTCCACATCCTTATTTCTGTATTTGTTGTCTTCCTCTTGCATTTTCAATGTTAAGTATTTACCAGAATGTTGACTTGACCATCTTCTCTATCAAAACTATCCTCTTACGTGAGGGTGTGTCTAATGTAACTTCAACTGTCATCTCTGTTGTGCAGATTCCTTGTCTTCTTATTTGCAGGAGTCTTATTTGCTGACCTATGTTTGTGCTGACAAAAATTTATAAAAGGTCTGAACACATTATTTTTCTTCAAGTAAAGAACCTACCTTGTACACAGTTCCACAATTATCATTAACTAGTTCTTTTGTCAAATGACTTGTAGTTCTTCCTCAGCCTAGTTCATTCCACAGGTTCCTACCATACAAAGCAAATCAGAGTCCAGTTCTTCATTCAAAAAATCCACTAACTGAAGATGCCAGGCCTTTTATTGTCTGATCTGTCTTAGGACTTATTTTTTAATCTGAACCCATTATTCTCCTTCACCCTACCTGGTACTTTCTAAAACCATACTGAATTCTCTAAAACTTTGAAGAGGACTAGTCCATCACCATGTTTAAAGCACTTCTGTACCCTCAAGTAGCTAGTACACAGAGGAAAAAGAGCTCCAGATCATCCAGAACACAAGATGGGAGCAGAGAGGCTGCTAAACAGAGCGGATCCACAGACCCTTCAGAATACAAAAAAAAGGAATAACCACTGGGAAGCATTTGAGGTTTCATGCTCCAGGTCTCATTTTTCTCTTGTATCACTCTGTCTCAAGGCAACTTGAAAACATGACTTTTTGATGGGCACTGCCCCATACCCTAGAGGGCGTTTTGGAAATATCTGGGGGTGGTTTCTGGTTAGTGGAATAATTGGGAAATGCTGTGTGGGCAAGGCCAGGGATGCCTGATGTTTTGAAATAAAAGAGACAGTCCCACATAATAAAAAATTGCTATTCACTGGACATAACCTTGAAATGTTCTGCACATCTCTTTTGCAGTAATGCAAAAATCTAACTTATAATTATCAATCCCAAAGCTTAACTTTGTTTTAAATATAAAGAATTTTTTGCAGTTTTGCTATATTATTTTATTAAAATGTAAACATCTTACAGATCATACTTTATTTTGTTTGCAATTTTACTATGAGCTGCTCATCATTTAGGAAAAAATCACGTCACAGAAAGCAATACTTTTCATAAATTTCAAATCATTAATATAACATACCTTTATCAGTTTCATTTGTAGCTCTTTTTTTCTTTTTCTATTTCTAGATTCATATCTCCTCTCTCAAAAAACACATCTTCCATGCCAATGGCAAAGCGTGCTACAGTGAAAACAACACTGAACTAACAGCAGTTAAGTTGTTGTCACTTAGCCTCAATTTGCTCATATATAAAATGAGTATATGCTCTACTTATCTTAAAGGTTAAGAAAAACAAAATGCTAAAATGGATATGAAACATCTCAGAAGATAACAAATCTGTGTGCTTTACAATGAAACAAATCACAATATTCCTGAATAAAAATGAAACAGGAAAAAAAACCCAACCCTAAAAGCCTCTGACTCCAGTGTATGTACCAAATAACAGTGTAGAAATTTGACAGCAGGCAGGATTAGTAATATTTAAGCACTTAATAAAATCACATGCTAAACCCATGCTGCCCAACACAGCTGTGCATTTGCTCAACTGTAAAAGTCACACTAGATTTAAGAATTTTACTACAAAAAGTAAATCATTAAGAATTATTTCATCTTCTTACTTTATAAATGTGGCCCGTAGAAAATTTAAAATTACATTTTTTTGCTTACACTACATTTCTGACAGGCCAAATGCAGTTACAACACTCATTGAGAGCAAAAATACTGAGCTCAGGCTATTGAAGCAACAGAGTGTACACTCACTTCATCTGTGAGCTCGCCAAACACGGTTATGACATCTATTAAAAGGCTTGCAGTATAGAAGGACTTAATCATGTTCCTAAAAGAGAAGAAAAAGCTGACTTAGTTAAATGAAAAACATTAAGCTGCAGAATTAGCCATGTAACCCTAAGAAAAAAAAACTCCAGTGTTTACAACAGTACTCTGAAATAAATGTTTTAAATAAAATTAGATTTCAAGAACACAATGAAGCTCCTTTTGTAATCTGTTATTAGGAAAAAGTAATAAGATTCATAATACAAATAAATATACTACGGCAAGATTTTATAGTATATTTTTTATTAAAAAATGCAACTACAGGGGCACCTGGGTGACTCAGTTGATTGTCTGACTCCTGATTTTGGCTCAGGTCATGATCTCAGGGTTGTGAGATTGGGCCCTGCTCTGGGCATGGAGTCTGCTTAAGATTCTCTCTCTCCCTCTCCCTTTGCCTGCCCTCTCCAACCACACCCCCCCAACATATGCACACACTCTGGGGCGGGGAAGCAATCAATTACAGTATTATCTGAATCTGTATCAAGCCATATGTGTTTCTTTCCATTTAAGTATCATTACAATGTAATGACAAATCATTTGAATTAGCAGGTTTTGGGACAATAAAAAAAAATCAGTATCACTGCACCAGGCAGGCTGTTGCTGGCTAAAATCAAATCTTAGATTTTACCAAATGTTAAAGAATGGCTAATTGGGGTATAATTACTGAAAAAAATAAATCTACCCTGGCCTTTTTTCAATCAGCCATTTTCTCTAAAAAGACAGGCTGGTTTTTGTAATGCCAATCATTCTGATATTCTATAAGTAATTAAAAAAAAATCTAAATCATTAATCAAGAAGTTTAAAAGTATCCAATGGATAACTGGATAATTCCTCATATAGTAACTAAACTTACAATTTTAATTTTTCTCTTGCTTTACTTACTTGTGAAATCGTCCAGCACGATCTTCATTATCTGCATACAAAAACATTTTCAAAGCATAATTCTCCAAATGAGCAGAACCAACTATTTCTTGAGTAATAGCTTCATTATCACCCAACTGTTTCTTAAGCTAAAATTAAATCAGATACAAAGCTTAAGATTTTGGATTCACAGAAATGTATGCTTAAATACAAATAATCCTAAGTACCATTTTAGACTTTTAAAATTATTTTATATTCATTTCAGTAAAAGATGTATCAATGATATCTTGCAAAAACCACTCTGTCTCAGCCCAAGGTTTTTTAGAATCAAACTCAATGTTAACAAAATTTTGAAGACACACTCATGATAACCTGAAAGGATAATTTAGCTCTAAAAATCAAAGTAACTAAGAATATAAAGATAACACACCCAACTATCTATGTAAAGCATCAAACAAGTATTTCAAAATAACAGCCAATAAACTATCAGGTGTCCTAAAAATGGAATTAGGAAATTCTCTAATCATGATTTAAAATTTTAATTTGTTGCCATTTCAATTTCTATCAAATATAAAAAAATATGATTACAGAAATCATTATATCCTGAAACAGTATTGCGTAGAGCGTACTGTGTAAAACAGATCTAATTCTATAGTATGAGATCACAAACTCAGAAAAGGATTACAGAAGTTTTTAAAATTTAGACAAATATATACCTCGTTAACACAATTCACAACTGTAAATTTTCAGTCAGTACATCCTTTTCCTACACACATAATAATTTAAAATATTTTGAACACAACAAAGTTCCTACTTATTCCGACTGCTGTACTAGAATGAAATGGATTTTTGGAATATTAGATCTGAGTACCATACTAACTGCTTAAAAATGGCTTTTCCCAGAAACATTATATAAAGTAAAAAATTAAATTTAAAAAAGGCTTCAGGATTCTTTACAAAAATCAGCAAAATAAATATTCTCATTGTTACAACAGAATAACGTTAAGTTCTAGAAGAGATTTAATGTTGGAACTGAAGGATGATTTAGCTACAGCAATACTTACCCTGAACAAAAATGGGAAAAAACCCCACATGTAACACTAGTTTATTATATCCATGCTATGAAATGTTTTAATTGTACATTTAATTCTAGAAAAAAACTGGGAATGTCACTTTACCTCATCTTCAACATGAAATATCTCGCAGGAAAAACATACACTCAGTTTTCCAACTGTATTCTAAACATTACAGCACAGGCAGATGGGACAGACTCACCATGGAATAGATTTATTCTACCTGTTATTTAATTTAGATAATAATAAACTCTTGCTGAGTCCCTTTACAAATGTGATTTTATATTTTGCTTATTATAAAGAACTATTCTGATTTCTGTTTTATCCATAAGATAGTTTAGTTATTGCTGTTATGTTGTGAAATTAATAAAGAGGTATTCTATACAAAGTCTGTTAGCAATATGATTTTTTTAAATGTACTGCTATGCGTGAGACACATTCTTCTCCCTAACCTCATCTTCAAAAAAAGAATACTCAATTTTTTCCTGTATCTACAGAAACCACTTTAGAAGTAGAAGGACGGACAGGCTTCAAGGGCAGCGGGATTCCCATCAGTGGCGCCACTAGATCCAATGGGTGGTTAACAGTAGCAATGACAGGGACTCTGGGTCAGAAAGCCAGACACCCATACCTAACCAAGTTAGAACCCTACTGCCCAGGGCTATTTAATGTAATTAGGTTTTGATCTGAGTAACTTTCAACATTTGTAAAAGCTCTGGGATGACTATTATAAATGCTCTGATTTTTAAAATATCTAAAATTCTCTCTACAAAAAATAATGCAACTAGTCAAATATTTAGGTTTCTAATTCTCTTGAGCAGGTCATATAACTAAGTAAATAAAAGGCTGCAGGTATTAATATAACAGCCTCTGAAGACATAAATTACCAGAAGTAGACCCTGACACTGTTAAAAGAAAAGCCAGGACAGCTGGGCAAGGGAGGCACAGGGTGGAGTCCTGATTAAGTTGAATTGGCACAGCCACTCCTGTCTTCTTGCACTGATACCCAATTCAACTCATTCAATCTTCCCTGGATTGGTACTTCTATACGACCTGTGAAATTATATCATGGTTCAAGAAGATGACTCATCCATTAGTCACCTACCACATTTCTACTAGCAGGGAAGAATGCCTGGACCATAAAACTATCTTCTCCTGGTACCAAGAGTGAGACAAAGAGACTATAGGCAATTGATACTATTTCCTTCGTTGTCCTTCACTAAATAAGTAGTCCATTTCATTATTATAGGAGCAATTTAAGAATTCCCAAATCAATAATCCATGTAACTGTATGAAGTAGATTAGAAAGGGTTTGTCACTTATGAAAGAATGACTTGAAGGTCACCTACAATAACAAGATAGAAATCTACTTTAATACAACTTACAACTCCCTTAGCAGTAAGATATGAATGAAAAAAATTGAGTCAGGTTGCTTAGGTGGCTCAGTTGATTGAGTGTCTGCCTTTGGCTCAGGTCATGATCCTGGGTCCTGGGCTCAAGCCCCGTGTCAGGCTCCCTGCTTTGGTTGGGGTGAGTCTGCTTCTTCCTCTCCCTCTGCCTGCTGCTCCCCTGCTTGTGTTCTCTCTCTCTCTGTCAAATAAATGAATAAAATCTTTGAAAAAAAAAAAAAAGTGTGTCTAGTTTTTCCTCAGCTGTAATGACATTACTTGATGGCTGCCAAGAGGAAGAACTAAAATGACGGGACGCCTGGGTGGCTCAGTTGGTTGGACGACTGCCTTCGGCTCAGGTCATGATCCTGGAGTCCTGGGATCGAGTCCCGCATCAGGCTCCCAGCTCCACGGGGAGTCTGCTTCTCTCTCTGACCTTCTCCTTGCTCATGCTCTCTCTCACTGTCTCTCTCTCAAATAAATAAATAAAAATAAAAAAATCTTAAAAATAAAAAATCTTAAAAATAAAAAAAAAATTATAAAATGGCAAAATACACATAAACGAATGTAATAAAATGCCACTTAAAACAATCAGAAAATAAATGATCAGTGTTTAACTTACAGCTTCTAACTGATCCATCAGCTTTGATAAAAATTTACGACAGTCAGGAGTTTTACTATCAATCTTCATTCCAGTTTGCATTGCATATAAACGACCTACAAAGAAAAGAAAAATGAGATGACCTGAACAATTTCCATTAGTGAATGTTTAAAATATACATTCTTCATAATAAATAATTTAAAATCTAAGTGAATTTGGAAATAAAACTTTAAAAATAAACTTTGGAAAAATAAACTTTAGCAATAAAACTGATTTATTATGGATCTTATTTATAAAAATAAAGAACACACAAATATTATCCAAAGAATGTAACAGATCCATGATAATAGCAATTTTTTTTAAATCAAGTAAAGTCTTCTCTTTTGGCACTATGTTAGAAAGAAAGGAGGGAAGGAGAAGGAGAAGAGAAAAAAAGACTAGGTCCTAAGCTGTTAAAAAGACCTGTAATTTAATTGGGAAGTTAAGGCAACCAGAAAAATCACATGTACAATAGCACTCACCAAGTGCCCAAAAGTGATACTAACAAAATATATAATATGAGCTAGAACACTGGGAAACATAACTTGAGTTGAGGCTAACAGGGAGAACTGTTTAAGTTACATAAAAAATACAAAAAAAAAAAATACACACCCTTTTTAAAAAGTTAATAAAAACATTAGAGATAAGGCTAAACCTAAAAACAAAACAAAACAAAACAAAAAAACCAACTCTGTGACACCATGATCTTAATAGCTTTTCCAGTGACAGGAGCAGTGAAAGATCTGGTGGTAACTGTTACCATTGGTGTGTACATAAACCACTTGTAATTTACTCTTATATTCTCCAAATATGTCCTGGAAATCTGTGACAGCACTATGGATATATCATTCTAATGAAAGCACATTTAGGTGGTTCCCAGATGTTCATTACTACAAATCTTGTTACCATACCTTCTTGTGCTTGCATTCAAGAGTTCCCTGAGGCAAATAACCAAGAAATGGAATACCCAGGTCATATACATGTATCTTTTTCATCTTTGAGAGCTACTCTTAAACTGTCCTCCAAACAGATTACCAAAATACAGTTATAGTTCCAACATATGCAAGCACCATTTCCTCAAACCCACAAAAGCAAACAAACAAAAAAGCCTGGCAGTATCGAACTTATCAGTGTCAAGATTTTACGTGATATTTCATTTTCACTACTAAAAAAGTACTGCATATTTACTGGATAGCTCTATATCCACCTTCTTGAATTAGTAGCTATCAAAACAAAAGAAAAAAAATGTGCCAAATTTCTATTTGGTTGTTTGCTTTTCAACAAACTGTCTTGTGGCAGTTCTTTACACAGTATAAAGGAGGGATATGTTTCTCCCCTCAGATGGCATCTTATGAACACCATCACCCTTCCCTGCTTTATTTTTCTTTCAGCACGTAATCATATTCTACTTATTAATCCACCATCTCTACTTCAACTCAAATTTAAACTCTGTGATGATGGCAATTTCAGTCTATTTGGTTTGTTGATGTACCCTTGGCATGTAGGATAGTGCTTGGCCTTCGATAAACATTTTCTGCATAGATAAAGATGGATGAAAGAATAGCTCATTCTGCCCCACTGATTTAAATGCCACTTTTATCATTCATTATCATATATTAAGCTTCCATGGGATAAAAAGGCCCAATTCTGTATATTGTCTATCCTGCTTCATTAGTCTACTGGCCTATCACTGCTTTATTTACTAGAGCTTTAAAACATAGTTTGGGTATCTGTTAGGTACTCTCAAGATTTCCAATTCAATTAAGGCTACTCAATGATATCTTCTTTAAGAATGTATTAAGATACACATGATATACAGTTATTTATTGTGTTTTTAATTTTAAAAGCTTTATCTGAAGAAACTACTTTTTAAATACTTAGTCTTGCTTTTAGGACTATCTCCTATTACAGAGTTTGGTGTTTAATTTGTTAATGCATTTATTTTCACGTTATCAAATTTCAGGATTTGATCCATCTAGTTATTTTTTAGTATATGTGCTGCCGAAAAGAGCACGATCCATGTAGTTATTAACAAGAGGGAAAAAAAGGAGTTCCAAAAGTACTGTACAGATTTACATTGCCACAGAGTATAAAAAGCAAGGTGCTTTTGTTTTCTCTGCACAACAGCCAGCACTGGGCATCATTGTGACCCAAAACCAAATTCTAATCTAAAAAAACAAACCAAAAAAAAAAAGCTCATTTTAAATGTCTCTTGCTTTGATACCAAATGTGACCAAATTTTCTTTTTCTTTCTTCTACTTTTAACCAGTCATATATATATTTCTTTAAGCAACATGGCTGCGTCCTTTACCCATTTGTCTCTAAGGTTTTAATCATCTCCCCGCCCCCAACCCCCCCTCCCCCCATGGCTCCTAAAGCATGGCTGAACGCTCTCTCCTTTTAAACCAGTCACATCTCTTTTGAGCTGTTTAAGCTCTGTGCCTGTCTTAGCTCCTTTTCTTCTTGTAACTGACTGAACTCCTTAACACTACTTCTTTGTGAGCTGTTCAGGTTTCTTCTCCCAGTGTTTTTGTTGCATTTCTTCTTCAACAGTGAATCAAATGAGCTCTTTCGAAAGCAAACATACTGGCTGCATATATCATGCCATCTTTCAATTTCTGAATGCTGTTTTAAAACACAGAGACATGAAATATCTATGTTCTCAAAGCTATTATTTCCTTTCCTCTCCCCCCCACCCCGTAAATTCCAAGCTTGGAAAAGTTCTTTTACCTTGAAGGGGCTAGATATTCAGTTACATGATTTTTCTAGTTTTCCCCATGGTTTTAATTTTTCAAGTTTAACTCTAACGTGCATTTCCTCTCCTCCACAAGTTACTGGCACCTATCTGAAATACACAAAAAATGATGCAACCTTTCTCTAATGGTTTTGTGGTTCCCTCTTTTAATATATTTTCACCTTTTAAAAAATCATTTTTAAAAAAGACTATTTGAGAGAAAAGAGAAAAAGAGAGTGTGCACATGCAAGGCGGGGGGGGAGTAGCAGAAACAGCAGGACAAGTAAACTATGCACTGAGCACGGAACCCAATGTTGGACTTGATCCCATGACCCTGAGATCATGACCTGTGATGAAATAAAGAGTCCGATACTTAACTGTCTGAGCCACCCAGTGTATATTTTTCCTTTATATGTTTCCTGGTTATTTGATTTGCTGAGATCACAGATCAAATGCTACCTCTAGCACATGATAGTATCTCTTAATTGGTAATTCACTTTTTCTTCCTCCAAATTTACTCTGCTATGTCTTGCTGTATTACCAAAATTTTATCAAGAATTTTATGTGGTCTTGCTCGTATTTTTAAGAGGAAAGCTTCTGCTTCAGAGTAGGGATCAATTCCATGCCAGGTTGCTCATATTTCCCCTAACAGAGTCCCTACCCTATGCTATATTGAAACTGCGGCCTTTGGGACCAAGGGATTGGCAAGATAACTCACTAGAGTGTAGGAGAGAAAATCAGATTTCTACTGATAATTGTTAATTATTCTTTAAAAAATTTCTGTTTTTGCATCTTTAATAATACAGGTAGTACTTTTATAATAGAGTATTTGTACATTTACATAATTAGAGATTCATTTCTTTAACTCATATGGATAGGTGATAAGGTTAAAAATCACTACTCATTACATCCTTTCTCCTCTCATCTATAAACTATATTTTCTTATCCCAACCTAGCCCATACCTCTTCTACAGGGCCCCATTCTTTTACCATAATCCCTGGAATTACTGCTTTATAATCAGCAAAATCCTGTGCATCTCCTCAGATTCCTTCTCCCTCTGCCTTAACTAAACCCTAGACACCACTGGAAGCAATCCTCTTATATTCTTTATACATCAGGATTGACAAGCATGACTGTTTTTTTCTTTGCATCCCATTGCTACTTACTTTCTCTCGGTATCTTCTAAACACACTGGTCTAAAGCTCAAGCCCCTCTCTTCTACCTGATCTTGTTAATGCTTGTAACTGACCGAGAACCTCAGAGTCCTTCCTTATTTTTCCACCATCTTGAAAATTTGCTGTTCGCATGGATAATTGATACTTGTGGCAGAGACTACTAACTGCCCACATTCTTTCTTCCTAACTTCTTTGCTAATGAGACCCCTACACTATTAAGGGGGCTGTAATGTACCTAGCCAAAATAGTACATTTCCCAATATTATTCAAAGCCAGATATAGCCATTCAACTAAGACTGGTACCATGTTATCAGAAGTTGTTGGGAGAGAATTCTGGAAGTAATCTTAAAGGGGAAATGACAGCAGGGGAAAGATCTTACTGACCCTTTCCCTCTTCTTCCTGATGCCTAAAATAGACATGGTGTGACTGAAACACTAGTAGACAACTCAGACTGCAAGGCAACCTTGGAAATGGTAATCATGTGTTTGCCTGTACATCTGAAATTGCAAAGTACTTGGGTCCCTGATGACTTCGTGGGATTGACACGTTTTGGGTACTGCCAACATCAGACTTTGTTTTAAATGAGGGAGTTCTTATCTGACTTAGCTATTGTTATTTTGGATTTTCAGCAATAAGAAAGCAAATCTAATCCAAATTAATACACAAAACAATGTTCTCAATTCTTGCTGACCCTAATAATTGTATGTACTCTCCCATACAAGCCACTCACTCCATGATTAAATCACAATCTCAAATTGCTCTACTTCCCAAATCAGTATATTAAGCATCAAATCTAAACACAATTTTCATTTTTTCCAACTTGAAACTATGCCTGTTACAACAGGTGGCCAGTTCACTAGTGTCTATTTCTTTATTGCGATCAGTCTTTTCTCCTTTAACTTAACCTCTGCAACCAGCTTTGATTTTATATTTTTCTAGAACTTTACTGCCCTTACCCCTTAAATTTTTCTTTACTATGTTCCTCTGGCAAAAGGACACTCATTATTTAAACCCATCTATCCTCTTTCTCTATGCCTATATATAAGCAATAGAGACCACTGGCAGATGAGCACCATTATAAATATCATAATTATCAACCTCAAATGAGCTTAATGCTTGCCTTCCCAACCTCCCAAATGACTATTTCAAACATACATCAATCTCTTTAAACAACCACCTCACCCAGAAACAAGCACAGGAAATTTAATGGACGTTAATTAATTATTCACTACCTATATATACTGTTAGTCAGCAGGATGTCATAATAATGTGAGGAAACAGTACAGTTTCATGTTCCTAGGAGGTCTTTTTCCTATCTTCCTAACAGAGTAGTGAACACTGTATGCATCCTACAGTCCATGGAGTGTAGGTTGTTGAGTGTAACTGGTGAACCAACTTTGGAGATAAATGGCTATTCAGCACAGACAGGTTGAAAAAATGAGCCCAATTATTAGGATCACATTGGCTTTAGTGGAAGCCATCTAGGACTACAGAAATTAATTAGGCACTATTTCTTGCTACCATGAGAAAGTGATTTAAGTGACTTATTCACATGTAAAAAAAAGTACAATTCTCAGTTTCTACTTATCATTTTTAACTACTTCTATTGTTTACAATACAAATGGAGACTATCTACATCTACTTTGAAGCAAAAATCAAATTATTCCCAATTCATATCACCACAGCCATTATTATTCTCCCTCACAACACAAATAAAAACAAGGCTCAGCTCCCATCCTTTAAATGTTACCTTAATACAGATGGCTATTACCTGAAATACAATGTAATGATAATATAATTAACTGGTTTCACCCACATACATTTTCTTTCTTGGTTTACATGCATATTTAGGTCTTTGCAATTACTAGGACATTATTACATAACACCTTTAATTGAAGAACTGGGAAGAAATCACCTCAGAATTGGAAATATTTAGGATGAAAATGGCATGGCTGTAACAGTTTTTTAGTATCTCATGTGGTTTACTTGTTAAATACAGAAAATTATCTTCTGATATATTTTTAATATTAATAAAAGCAAAAATGCCTTAAATCTACTTGTAAAAATTAGTAAGTACACCAGAAGATCTTTCTGCCATAAAGGATGGAAAAAAAGAATCACTTTCATATAGAGCCCAAGACACTGTGCTAATTCACTGTAGCAGCAGGAGGATGATGAAAAATTAATGTCTAACATGGAAAATTACCTACTAAAATAGAATAAATATGTAGCTAAAATCTTCTATAAGAAAATATATTTATTTCATCAAGGAAATGTGTTTATTTTTATGAATAAATGTTATTTGAAGATGAGTAATGAGGCACATTTGCAAAAGGATTAAATACTTTCCAACCTAACTTTAATTTAATGTGAGGCATTTAGGAGATAAATATTTTCTAATCCTGAAGGTATGTATAATTCAAAGTTCCATAAAATCTAAACATTAACATTCTAACACATCCTTGCTTATACGTAAGAAATATAAAACTATGAAATGCAAGCTATAAACACGCAAAAAAGATATATAGAAGCAATTATGAAGAGAGATGCTTTGATAGGTTAAATAAACAAGGCACTCAAATAGGAATCAGTATAATTTCAACTTATGTTTAAAAGACTTTATTCCAACAAACAGAACTGAAAATACTACTCTATTCATAAGCATACTGTAAATACTTACTCTACGGTTAGTATTAGCTTTTGTGAAGGGACTTCTGAATCAAAGATAAAAAGTAAACTGTGAATGAGTATCTACTAACAAAAGATATTTACATTGCTCATTCCTTCATTAAACAACTATTTTTGGAGCTCCTGTCGGAATATAGTAGCTTTAAGAAAAAGTGAGCTATTCCTGAATTCTTACTAAAAGATTATGCTGGTACAGAGCAAAAGCAAAGTGACTACTTGATTACTAAAATGAGACTCTAATTCTGGCCATGATGGAATAACTAGACTTGACATTCCACCATAAACAACAAAAAACTAGACAAAATGTATGAACCACTTTTTCACAAATAGAAATAGATGGGAAGACTATGACACCAGGAGAAAGGAAACAAATGAGATGACTACACCAATGATCAGTCCAGCATTCTTCCTTGGAGGCACATTCTAAACTACGGAGTTTATGTGTGGGGGGGTGCCTCAAAGAGAATACAGATCAGTAGAGCTGAGAAAACAGACTAAAGCTTAGAATGACTAAAGGAGCTTTAAGTGGAGGGGCAGAGTTCTGAAGAAGAGAAGCCACGCAAAAGAGACATCCCAGACAGAGATAAACTAAAGGCTAAACTGAATACTACAAGATGCACACGTAGATCAGAACTCCATGAAGTCAGACAGAGTGAGTGGTAAGTTGTGAGCTGGACCGTCCCCAAAGCTGGGACGCATTTAAGTTGCAACCAGGGTGAAGAGTTCTAAATGCCTACCCAAGATATTCAGTAGAGACCCCAAATGGTAGGGTATGCTTTGGTAGTAGAAGATTACCCCATCCTTAAATCTACTTTAGACTTTCCCCCAAACTAAAAACAAAGACACAAACATATCACACTTAACTACAACTAACTTAATTGTTGGCCAGATCAAATTTGGTCAAAGGCCATAATATCCAGACATTCAAGAACTTAAACTTCACTATGTCCTGCAACCAGTCAAAAATTACTATAGATGGCAAATAAGGAGGAGAATGTGAACAGCCCAATTAAGACTGAACAATGACAAAATGACAGAAACAGCAGTGACATTAAATCACTTGGAAATCATGAACAAGTATTTAATGGAAACCATGAATAAAATGAGGAGAGAAACAAAACGTGCACAAAGGAACACAAATGGGGCACCTGAGTGGCTCAGTGGTTTAAAGCCTCTGCCTTTGGCTCAGGTCATGATCCCAGAGTCCTGGGATCAGGCTGGCATTGGGCTCTCTGCTCAGCAGGGAGCCTGCTTCCCTTCCTCTCTCTGCCTGCCTCTCTTCCTACTTGTGATCTCCATCTGTCAAATAAATAAAATCTTAAAAAACTCACTTGATTCTAGTGAATCAAGAATTCACTTACAAAGCTCTTCAACAGGACAGAAAAATGATACCAGATTATGTGGGAAAATATTTCAAATTTTATTTCATTTTATAAATTTCTTTTAAAAAATGACAACTAAAGAAATTAAAACGTAGATTAGGGCTTATGGGCTTATGACATACTGATAAGTAAAATGTGTGACAATGATAGCCAAAGGACAAGAGAGGAAAAAGAAAATCAAGTTTTTATGTTGAATGTGAGGTGTTATGTTATATGATGACAGGTTATGATAAGTTAACATGAATGCTAAAGCAACCACTAAAAAAATAAAACAAAGAGGAATATCTAATAAGCCCACAGTGGAGGCACAACAGAATCTGAATTGCTTCCAAAGAGAAGCAGTAACTAAGGTTCAAAAACATCTAACAACCAAAAAACCTGGACAAGCCATAGAAAGATAAATGACAGACTGAATGAAAGCAGGAACTTAAGCAACGAAACCTCTCATATAGCAACATGCTGCCAGAGAGTCAGTTTTCACTTTGAATATCAAACATAATTGTCATAAAAAATGAACCTTACCAAAGATGCTTTAAATCTGCAGCTGCCAAAGAAAGATAATGACAGTGAAGGCCGAATTACTTGACACCACTGACCCTGTCCCTTTAACCTTAGGGACAGGCTGAGAGTCTTAAAAACTCATTTACTTTACTCAAAAATAGGATTAACTATTAAAATGACCATTTTTTACAAAACAGAACTCATGATCCCAGCATGTCTGCAAAAACAAATATAAGGTAAATAAATGGATCGTTAATGGATAAATCAGGTAACTTAATCTTTTGTGTTTCCATTATTAACCTGTCACTGCTATAGTAAAGTATCCTGAGTCAGCCTATAATAAAAAATAATTACTGAGACAACAGAACTATGGACTTCAATTAATCACAGATTCAGAAAACAGTAAAAAAGTGGAAAATTGCTTATCTTTTATTGGTTTAGTTAAGTTTGTCTCCTTGGCTTTAAAAGATCCAATTTCTGTGTGATTAACTACAGAAAAAATAATAGGCAACTGATTATTAATCCTAAAATCTAACTTAACACATCCATTAAAAAAATCCAGTATTATTTAGCCTTTAAACTAATTTAAAATTTTACACTGTAGGTCCTGTAATATCTCAGAATTGAAATGGCCATAGGTATTTACAACTTCCTGAATGACTGTATTTAATTTTCCAGTGATTATATAAACAAATGACCCTCAAAGAGCGCTTACACACCTTCATTCACAGTCTGATAATTATACACTGTCACCCCCTAGAGGAAACTCTGAAAAATCACACTTGAAACTATGTTTAACTAAACATTTGGTTAAACCAAATCTCAATGGAAGGAATCTTTATGGGTTTAGCTTTATCTACACCAAACCTAACAGAATCAAAATATGTATCATACTGTGCCTATATTTAGCAGAGGCTCAAAAATATTCTGGCTTCATTAAAGGAAAAAAAAAAAGAGAGAGACACACACATGTTGCTCAGTTATGTTAGCAACTCAAGCCTATCCTCCTTTTCTACTCTTCACTTACTAGAAATCTCCCAGATTACTGCACTGCCTTTCTGCCCCCCTTTCATTGTCAGTTTGACTCGGTCCTTTACCCTCACTCACTTCATAATTGGTTTTCTAATTACTACTTACTGTCAACAATCTTCCATATAACTAGTTCTCATCTAGCATTTGCCATCCGGTTCCTGGTTCCATTACTTACTAACAGAAGAACCAGGGTGACAGTGGGATTCAAATCAGATATCCTGAAAGACTGTTACAATGCCGAGAGCTACATGAATGTTAGTTGTCTGGTTTCCTTATTCAGTGACAACTGTGTGGCTATAGTTCCCTCTAGGGACCGCTGTTGCCTTAAAATCCAGGTAATTTAACAAACATTTTTTGAGCACCTTTTCTTTACTATGTATCTATCTCCAGTGGCCCAGCACTATAAGGCACAGTCAATAAATAAAAAGCCCCCAGAAGTATGCAAGTCTGAAGTTTAAACTCCCGAAAAGATAGCAGATAAATGAAAAGCAATTAAGGTAGTCTTACAAGACACAATGAGGACACAAAAAGGAAGCGCTTTTCCAATTTAGGAGAAGGCCTCCCTGAAAAGGTAACATTCAAGCTGGTTCCTAAGGATAAAGTGGAGTGGGGATGGTGGGGAAGGAAACAGTTGTCAAGGCACAGGGAATATAATGTTGGAAGGCTTAAAGACAAGAGAGAATGAGCAAGGTTCCAGAAACAGTAAAATTCAGTTTGATTAGAACTGCTATAGATGATTCAGGGTTCCAATCACTAAGGGCACTTATATATGGAGCAACAATAGGTGGATTTAAAAATGAATCAGTCCTTAATAAAGCTTTTGTTTTTGCATTTTTTATGACATGGAACATGTTCACTTTAGAGAACAGAAAATAAACAAAAAAGACAATCAGAAGAAAACACTATCCATGAACCCAAAAGCCACAATATTTTTCTCCAAGTATATACATATTAAAAAGTTCAATTCATATTATACATACAATTTTATATCCTGCATTTTCAAATAAACTTCTTCCTATGTTACAAAAGATGACTTGTAATTCTTACTGATTACATTACTTTCCACCCAGTAGATCTGCCGTAACTTAATTAACCATTTCCACAATGACACATATTTTGGTTGTTTTGCATTTTTCACAAATGCATAAATAATCATCCAGAGGACTCCACATAAAACTCTCAGTATATTTGTGATTATTTCCTAAGCAAAAACTTTCCAAAACTATAATTACTGAATTATATAGACTTCTACAATTCCATTTTGCCAAAATACTTTCTATAAGTTTGTACCAAGTCACACAGCCTTGTCAATGGAGATTTCACCACATATTCATCTACACTGAGTTACAATTTTACAACCAAAAAAAGTAATCTATTTTAATTTACATGACTAATTAAGCTCAATGTTAATAATTAGCATTCCTTCCTTTAGTAGTTAAACATACATGCTCTTTGTCCCTTTATCTACAAGGATCTTCTTTCTTAAAAAACAGTTTTGTATGAGTGTTTTATATACCAGGGATTCCAGTCTCATCTACTGGAAATATTTTTTCTTGCAATGTTTTTTTAAATTAATACTGTTTGTGCCATACAGAATTTCTAAATGTTTCTAGACAACTCTATTATTCTTTTACTTTTTTTTTTTAAACTAAGCACTTAAAACAGGTCTTCCTAGCAGCTAAAGGGATTATCTGTTTGAAGTAGAAACTAGGAAGCTCTGTCAGTAACTGGGGATAAAATGAGGCCATAATATACCAAAGAAACTGAGTAGACAAGTAAAATTTTAAAAATTTAATGACTGAGACATATGAGGGAATTGAGAAAGGTTAAATTTGTAATCTGGGGCACTTGGGTGGCTCAGATGGTTAAGTAACCAACCTTGATTTTGGCTCAGGTCCTAATCTCAGGGTTGTGGGGAGTCTGCTGCTCTCTCTTTCTCCCTTGGCCCTCCCCCAGCTCATGCTCTCTTAAAAAATTTGTAATTTCTAGCTAATAAATTTTCACATCTGACAGAAATGGGATATTCCAGAAAATGTTATTTAATATATCCATGCTAGGCCAAAAATATTTCAAATTGAAGAAACTAATCAATATAAAAAATAATTTCCCCCCAAAAGCAGAAAGTTCTGCTTCATCAATTACTTTTCTTTAATCTAAAAAAAGAGATAAAGCTGTGTTTTAATCTACATCAGATATGAGAACCTTCATAACAATATTAAGGAAGCTAGCATGATATGGTTATTGAAAATCTGACAATGGTAACACATAAAAAAAAGGCTGAATCAGTATTACTTAGGAACTCTTCTTGCAGGAGAAAAAAAGGAAAAAATAGACTACGACATTAAGAAAAATACATGATATACAGAGTTTATACCAATAGCACGGCATAAGAAAAGAAAGGCTGATAAACAGGATACTACGAAAATTAAAACTGTGTCTGTGACACCCTGTTATGAATACAAAAGAGAAGCCACAGACTGGGAGAAAATATTTGCAAAACAAGGACTAGTAACTACAATATATTAAAACCAAGGAAACACAAAAGGGGGGGAGGGACAAAACCAGAAAATATGCTAAAGGTGATATACATACAGTAATAAACACAAGAAAAGATGTTAATTTCAGTAGCCATCAGGTAAATAAAATTAAAGACATGATATCAATGTAACTATCAGAAAGACTAAAATAAAAAACAGTGACACACCAAATGCCAGGATGGGGTGGCCTAGGGTTGAGGGATGGGTGTGGCGACAAGAAGATGGGTGTGGCTACAAAAAAGTAACAAGTGATTCTTGGGGAACTGTTCTCTATCTTGACTATGGTGATATAGGAACCTATACTTGATAAACTGTTTAGAACTAAATAGCACACACACAGGAACAAACATAAAACTGGGGAAGTATGAATAAGACTGGTGGATTTCATCAATGTCAATATTTTCTGGTCATAATATTTCAGTATAGTTTTGCAAGTTACTACTACTAGAAGACACAGGGTAAAGCACATGATCTTCTTTCTCTTTTTCTGACAAATTCATGTGGCTTTACAATTACTTCAAATTAATAAGTTTAATTAAAAAAAAAAAAAAACTAACGGATTCTTTCCAGGAATGGAGGGGTATTTCAAGGAGGAGGACATTTACTATTTTTTTATTACATAATACAATAATAAGTTCAAAGAAGTAAGCATAAGCACACTAGCACTTGCACAAATGGTGAAAAAAAGTAATTTGATACACATTTTAACATACATTCCTGATTTAAAAAGAAAACAAAAGACCAAACAAAGAAATACAGAAATATTAAGGTCACAATTAAAAAATGATGAGGTCAGAGATAAATCATTTTTGGAAATCATATAATTGAAATGGAGGAGGCACAATGGGTACATACTGAGAACATACCTATGAATTCATCTAAAACTCATTATAAACACAGTAGGGTAAGTTATAAAATACAGTGCACTGAGATTCTTTCCATTACATTTCCTCACTGTAATTAGAACATTTTCAAAAGCCATAAATTACTATAGTTACTATATAGTTCATCTATTCAATCAACAGACAAAATTTACACACATCCACTGTGTCTTAGATATTAAGAGTTAGAAACTCAACGATCATCAACATAAGACATACTTCTTACTCTCATAGAGCTTACACTCTAGTGAAGTTAATAGTAACATTTAGAGAGATGGCATGTATTAAGTATTTCTGAATGTCAGTTATGTGCCAGGTGGTGAGAGAAAAAAAGATATTAAAACCTCCCTGTCCTCCAGGAGAATCCAGAAGATGAAAAGGCAAATCAGTATTTATAACACAATTTAATTAAAATGAGAGGCCCACTAGAACAACTTCCAACCATCCCTATGAGGTAATGAAAAGCAGCTTACAAAAAGTGTAATTTGTACTGAATCAGTAAGAGTAAGCTAACCAGGTTAAGAAGAAGTCAAGGGATTCTAGGCAAAGAGCAGCAACGTACACAGAGCCTTAAAACTAAAAGATAGTATGGAGCTTTACCAGTCAGCAAGTACTTTAGCAAAATAATCTTGATTTTTTTTTTCTTACCAAAAATTTTTTGCTGTAAGAATTTAGAACACTACACTAAGATTATAAAAATGCATCTCTTCACACATTTTTAAGTTGCTATTTACCACTTTTCATCAGTTTAAGCAAGTATAAAAGCTGTAATTTCTGTACATCAAATACATACATCTAAAATTTCTAACATTCTTTCAACTGTATAACAATTTGATATAATTCTAAAACACACAATTTGATATAATTCTAAAACACACAAAGCTCTTTCTTTAAGCATCAAAAATAATACATTTTGTCTTTAACCTGTATTTCCATTTACATATCATAATGAATTTTATTACAAAGAATGTATTTGTATGCTCAAAATCCTAACTTGATTATACTTCTCTACAACAACAACAAAAATGTATAAAAATTGAAGTTTAAATTTACCAAAATTTCCTGTGAGATAAGATACTAAGTGTTAAAATTTTTCCTCTGGATTTCCTCTAAGCATTAAAATTACGTAATTATTGTAATGCATAATTGATCAAAACATATCAATGTTACACATTTCAATAATCATTAAAAAGAAGGTAAATTTATTGGAAATGCATCTTACAATGAGCTAAACTGTGTATCCAGGAATCAATATGATTTACTATCATACAGAACAGGAGTAGAGCAAAGCTTCTGTTCCCACTTTCATATTGACAAATTTAAGATGAGAGAAAATTTATTCACATAAAACAGCAGATGAGAATGGAAGTTTTATCACATCAAAATCACTGAATTCTTTGAATTCCTTCTGGGTAAGTTATAAAATACAGTGCACTGTATTTTATAAAAAGCATATACTTACCTATCATCAAATATTATTTTTAATCATCTCTTACCTGACATTTCACATAGGTCAGCCTCAAAATTTGTTTTAAAATTAGAAAAGTACTTGTCACCCCTCATTAGAGTTATTCATTTTCTCAATTTTGTGAAGCAATACAAAAAAAATCTTACAGATTCATCATTTTCTTTCATGACATTGGGACAGGATTATTCTAAGACACTGACAGGATTAGGAAAACTGAAATACTGTTCATTTCAACATCCTCTGGCAAACAAAACAAAACAAAGCAAAACAAAACAAAAACACTTGAAACCAATTTAAACTTATTTCTCTTATCACTTGTTTTAAATGTATTTCTCAAAAAACAAAATACCTCAGAGCTGATGATTACACTCATTTAATTTGAGAATGTCTACCACAGAATATTGATGGCAAAACCTGCTGTTAATGGCAAACCAGCCAGTCAGTGGAGGCTTACTTTCTCAGAAAAATATCACATAGTTTTCCAATTTGAATAAATATGTTAAGCCATGTCTGCTTTCACCTCATTTCATCTGAATTCTAATTCCAAAATTTCAGTAAGCCACAGATCCTTAAGTCACTTGGATGAAACAAGGCCCTACCCACTTCAGCATTTCTCTTAGATCAGGAATGATATTCTTTAAAATAATGAATATATAATGTAAAGGTTAGATCATTTCATAACTCTTACGTTTAGGGAATTCAGAACAATGCAACACAGCCTGGTTTTAACATGAGGCTCTACCCTCAACAGATACATTTGTAAGTGTAAGAGACTTTGGAAAAAGCCTTTTCCAATGTGGTTCTTCCAAGTCCTCCTCCCCACAGTTAAACCTTCTCATACTCTCTTGTACAGGACTCTGGTCCCAAACTGTTCCTCTCTACCCTTCTGGATAAAATCCCAAATGATCAAACAATGGCTACTAATATCTAAGGACAATTCCTTTTCTTCCCTTTTATAAAATGTTCTGTCTCGTTCCCCAAATTAGAATGTTGCTTTGACATCCTTTCCCATGCCCTGTATTTTCAAATAAAGGTCTATTCTTGGCTCCAATTTTCTTCCATATAAAACAGGAAAGGAAAGGATGCTCTCCTTAATACCTTAATTAACAGAGACTTCACTACACCATTAATTTGAATTGTCCCTTTTTTCTGGACACCCTGGAAGGTTTTCCACACTCCTTCCCAGGGCAGTATGTCATAAAAAATACTCATGATACATGAGAGCATGCTTTTCTTCTTTAAAGTTGAAGAGCATTTGTGAACAGGATGTGGGAAAAGAGAAGTAGCATACTACTTTGCTATCCTGATAAAAGGAGCTTTGTCAGAGAAGAAACAGAAGTTGAGAATTGCGGAGGTAATTCCTGTAGAATTCCTTCATACTGAGGTTTGAAGAACACTGGTTGGTACGTGTAGAGCACGAATCATAACAAGTTACCATGAGCGGTCTTCTGTTATACAACAGAAATCAGACCCACACATATGGCAGTTACAGGAATTATGAGAGAGCAAATTTAAACAAACTTTTTAAAGCATTTAAAGAAATAAGAGTATTTAAGAAATATAGTAACAAAAGACTATCAGAAATGGCTACGCTGATTTAAAAACAACAAAAAAAGAAAACATCCAGAAATAAAAAAGGGAAACAGAAACTCAATAAATGAGTGATACAAAAGGATATGTGGAGGTGAACACAGACCTAAAGAAATTATACAGAATGTAGCACAGAGAGACAAAGGGATGCAAACTATGAAAACACTGAGATAAATAAAGGAGAAAAGTCCAACAAGTCTAATCAAAATTTCAGTAGAGGATACTTAAACAGATTTAATAGTAGAGAATTCTCCAGAATTTATGAAAGACACCCATCTGTAAATCCAGGAAGCCAAAGTCAATCCTAAAGAAGGCAGATGAAAAGAAATCAAGTCCTAGAAAATCAGAACATAAATTACAAGAGTGATAAATTGGCTATAGTTTAAAATTAAGAACTTTTGAATACCAAAGGACTTCATGAATAGAGTGAAAAATCAAACTATGAACTTGGAGAAGACATTTGCCATGCATGTAACAAAGGAGTATTATCTTAAAGAAAAGACAAGCACTGAAATAAAAAAAAATGGACAAAAGCAATAAATAGGTATTTCAAAGGGGAATCACAAATGGTAATTAACATATGAAAAGATGCTCAACCTCATTAAGACTCAGTGAATTGCAAATTTAGCTTCAATTTCATGCTCACCAGATTGGCAAAAATTAAAAAGTCTAATAACTTCAAATATGGTGGGTACCTTGGTGTTCATTTTATTATTCCTTAAGCTGTATAAACACATTGTATGTGTTATTTAATATGTTTTATAACAAAAAATATTTTATAAGTACCACTGAATTTAGCAATGAACATGTTTGTCTATGGCCCTGCAGAGAGCAGTTTCAGTGAAATAAAGGGGATGAAAAGCAGGCTGCAATGAGCTGAAAAGGCTCTATGTGATAGGAAGGTAAAGACAACACAAACAACTATTAAGAGCTTAAATTTGAGGTTAGTCTCACAGTGAGAGCTTTTTTAAAATTTAATTTTTTAAATAAAGGAAACTGGGGCAAATTTAAAAAGAAATAGCAGAAGGAAGAGGACGATGACACAGAAAATAAAAGCCCCTGGCTATTATATACAAAGGTATATAATACGGAGCTTATGAATAGCAGTTAGTTTTAGACAGGAATAAGTGTTCCAACTTCACTGTTATAAAAAAGTACCTTTTTGACCTTATCAAATCACGTTTCTCATCCCTCTAACCATTCCAGTTACAATGGGCTCCTTGATCCTCCTTCAAGCAAGCCCCTGCCTCATGACTTCTGCATATGTTACTCCCTCTATTTAGAATACTCTTTTCCAAAGATGCAAAGCCTGCCTTTCACTCCTTTCAAGTCTTTGCTCAGATATGAACTCAGTGAAGTATTCCGAGTACCTTAAAAGTGGAATCCCCTCCTCATCCCCGTCTACTCTATTCCTAGTACTCCTTGTTCTTTTTCCCTGCTTTATTTTTCTTCAAAACCTTCTAATATTCCATATAATATGCTCATTTTATTGTTTAATCCCCTCTTCCCCACTTGTCTACAAGCTCCATGAACTAGAGCCACAGCACCTGGTAATGCTTGATACAGAGGAAGAAACTCAATAAATACAAGGTGAATAAATGATTAATAGTCCGGACTCGAGGAACTGGAAGAACATATATAATGAAAACAATACTGTATGACTTGAACAAAATGAAGCAGAGCCTAGAGAGTAATCAACGTACTGCCTACAGAAGAGATTACATTGGAGTTAGATCTTGAATCATGAGTTTGCGAAGTGGAAAAAAAAAAAAAGACAGACATTCCAAGGAACTAAAAACATGGAGGTTTAAAAGGGCCTTGTACACCTGAGAAATGAAAATGGGGTTCTAGAGTAGGACAGGGAAGACAGCAGACCAGATTTTAGCGAGCCTTACAATGTTCACAGCCTTATAATGTTCACATTATACCGAGTTTTTCCTTTATAGAAGATTATAGTTGCTTGGTCACTCTTTTTATTGGCGGTCAAGTTTAAAGTTTAAAGTTTACATAGAACTACTGCAAAGAAAAAAATCTGAACAACCTAATCTGTTCTCCAACTGCAGACTGTATGTCACAATCAAACACAGTATTCCTACGAATTGTCTCAAACCCAAGTATTATTCAAAGAAGTCAAGACAAAAAATTCTCATTGGTGGGAAAATGGCCAAATTCAAGGGCTACTTGAATTCAAAGACTACTCGTCTCCATTTCACCATTTATGAGTTTTTTAATGGGCTGGCCTGTTGTCATACTTAACCTGCACTTATTACTATGTTTTCAATTAGTCTACCTTCCTTCTGTCCACATCCTTACTGTCCTTGGGACACAGCTTCGTTTTAGCTCCCACACACGTTACTTAACCATCCAGGTTATTTTCGATACAGGAGACACTCTTGAGTACACACACAACACCTTAAGACAGTGTGTTAGCTCAAGTGCCCAGGTAGCCAGTTTAGGAATACTTATGCACAAGACTAAAAAGGTGGCAAACACCAACTTCTAAGTTTTGCCTCTCTGGGGCCTGCGGCAGGGGAGGAGGGGGAGCACGTGAGACCGGGGAAACCGTGAAAAGGGCGGGGCTCCACTTGTTCCCAGGGAAGGCCAGAGGTCAAAGCTCAGGTCTTAAACTGAAGGGGCGGGGCCTGCCTTAAAAACCAAGGGGTGGTGTGTGGGTTCTGGAGGATAAAGAGGGACACGGCGACTCGGAAAGACTCACAGTAATAAGCCACCACAGGGTCCCGCTTGTCATGTTCCTGAGCCGTCCTCAGATGATGCTGTATGCTCTTAAACTGGGGGGGGAGTGGGGGCAGCGGAGCAAGCGCGGCCATCTCTATTCCAGGAATCACCACTTCCTACTCGCGCGCCACCGACACTTCCGCTTCCGTCTGGCAGGTCGCGCGCACGAACGCAAACGACAAGTCCCGCCCACTCTCCCGTTGCTCGGCGACAGCAAGTCAACTACGGACTCCCAACAGGGACAACCTCAGAGTACCTCGCTCTTGGTGGTTGGAACCCCGAGAAGGCTAAGCCGCTCCGCGGTTGTGCGGCTTGTGGCACCAGCGCCCTCTGCTGGCTGCGGGTGGGAGGGAAAAGAGTTTTCGTTTTGTTTTACCTTGTCGTGTCCCTCCTGCCTTTTTTCCTTTTCTCCTTCCCTCCTTCCGTCGGTCCTTCCCTCCTTCTTTCCTTCCTCCCTTCCTTCTTCTTTCCCAATACAGAAGGTAGGAAGGGGAAAGCAAGAAGAAAATAATGTTTGTTGATTGGGAGAAAGGGTAGAGGCGTGAATTGCCTTTAGTATCGTTCAGAAATTATCACTTCCAGTTTCTCAGATTATCTTAATAGTGTCCTTAGAAGCTTTTCTGATTTTAGAAACTTTAAATTTAACTACTGTGAGCATGAGAGGTAATTGAGTTCTTCTGTATTGACACATTGGGTAAAATAGCCAGACTCTTTTCAACTTAAATACCAGGCACATTAAACTTAAAGAAAATTGAATTTTTCTTGTGAACTGGTGAATGAATAATCTGAAGATCATTTATTTCTGGAGAATGATCAATAATTTGCCAAATATATTGACTCATACCATTGTCGGCATCAACTTTTCCTTCTACCATCAGTGACTTCCATTCTTTTTCTCTCTTCTCCATCCCATTCTGTCGTTTTCCAGGACTTTACACTTTATTGTCCAATAACCTTCATCTTTATTGCTTTTTTTTCTCAGCTCCCAGGTTTGAGGGTTCATCTTAAAACTAGCTTTCATTGAAATCACACCATCTCCAAGGAAAAAGATCTGAACCTCTGAAATTTGTCATGCCTGCTATTCTCTCATCACCAAACCATCTTCCCCACTCCCCCACCCCTGCAGAAACTGCTCTGTGTCCTCAGTATTACCCCCTACTCCACATCCTTTGTCCGTTTCTTCTTGCAGAGTACATTACCTTACTGGGTCTGCCTTTTTTTTTTCTTTTTTTTTTTTTTACCCGACAAGAAACTGAGTTCTGTATTCTCCCCAATCTCAGTAACATTCACTACCGCTTGACAATGTATGTGTTATAGACTGAATATTTGGGTCTCCTTAAAATTCGTATGTTGAAACTTAATGCCCAATGTGATGGTACTAGGAGGTGGAGTTTCTGAGAGGTGATGAAGGCAGAGCCTTTATAAATGGGATTAATAGCTTTATAAAAGAGACCCCAGAGAGCTATCTTGGCCTTCTCCGACGTGAGGAGGATAAGATACAAAAGCAACATTCTGCAACCTACAAGAGCCGTCCTCACTAGAACCTGACCATGCTGGACCCCAGATCTTCCAGTCAGAAGAGTTGGATTGGTAGAGGAACTAAAGCAGAGTGGGTTAACCATAAATGCCATCTGTTTGTCCTTATGACTTCTCATTTATTCTTTTCCTATTCTTGATTGTCAACTGTGGTTATTCTTCACCTAAGTTCACCTAAGAAGTTGTTGTTGTTGTTTCCAAAGACATATCTAGATCTCACTCCCAGGCACCCCAATGTAAATGTCCTGGGTTGGAGCCTAAATAGCAGTATTTTTAAAAGGGCTTCAGGAAGTTTTAATGGTTGAGGACCAGTGCCCCAGTGAATCATCAATATGTGGGTGATATTTCAAGCCTTGTCCTCTCTCTTTAAGCTAGACTCTCTAATTTTTTTTTTTTTACAGGATAGTAGTGTAAATAGTTTATTTGCTCATATGTCATGAAAAGACCAGAAAAGTAACATGAATTGCTTTTTTACAGAACATTTCTAATATTGCTAAGAAGGCAAGCCCATTAATAAGCAGAAAAGAACATGCCAACATTATTGTCTATTTGTTGATTAATAAATAGGGAACTATTTTAATATATGCTTTTTAGTATTAAGCTTTGGAAAGCAGCCGCCTGTCAAAAAGAGCCAACTACTTGTGTTGTATCATGGTCAAATTGTTTTTTTCATCAAAATCAATGTTAACAGACAAAATCTTGGCATGTTCTTTTTAAAGTACACATTTATGAAAATGTGCTAGCAGGTGGCAGTTTTAAAAGTAATTTTTTGTAAATAGGTATGCTAAAGTGAAATGTGGTAACTGATCCCTAAACTGTCCTTGTAGTTAAATATATATATTAAAAAAACTATAAGTTAAAATAACATTCAGATTGTATAGCACAGGCTGATGCATTTTTAAACAATATTTACAATATTACCCAGAGGGTTAGGTGGAAATTAAAGTGTAAAAACCATAAAAAACTGCACCAATTTTATAGCAAAATATCTGTACATTTAAAAAGAGATCATATAACTACACATTATCCAAGGAAAATGGGACCTTCACCAAGGGGTTCACATAAGCACAACATAAAATAAGAAATTCAGTGGTTAAATACTATACAATAAACTTTACAATTAATATATTGATGTACCAAGAAGTAAGCCAGAAGCAGAGTGTATAATATGTAAAGTACATATTATACATATTATTCCTTGATCAGAACCTGCAATTCCTGCTATTGAGATTAAAGTCATGAGATATAAATTGTTTTACCCCACCTCTGCTACAACAAAGTAATAATAACTAGCTGGCGTTTGCTGAGCTTTCTGTTATGAATCATGTATGTTTCTAGGGACTTAGCATAAACTCATTTAATCTTTACCACACCCTATGAAGAACGTATTATCACTTTCATTATCTTATAGAAAAGAAAAATGGAGCACTTAGGCATTACGTAACTTGCAGCAGATCACAGCCAGCAAATATGAGTGTTTGATACTAAAATCCATATGCTTTGGTTTCAGATCCTGTGGAATCTAACCACGTAATGTCCCTCTATGCCAATATATCCTTGTATTTTATGTTTTTCCTATTGAATGGTCCTATGTCTGAAAATTATGTGTTCTATTTCTAGTAAAGGCTCTACCTTCCTGTTATTCTCCAGATCTCTCCCTTTGGGACTGGAGATTTTTCAGGTCTCTTTCTCTTTTGCATGTGTTCTAGGAGGAAAGGGACAAAATAAGCAAGTAAGTGAAATGGATTTTACGCCATCTGCTAAGACATGCTCTCTTCTTTCCAAGTACTGTACTCCCGTCGTGAAAGGACTATTGATATGGGGAAGAAAAGTAACAGGGACTGTTAGCATAACAGCACATTAAAATTATGGTGTGAAAGAAAATAAATATTAATAACATGTGATTGTTTCTTCTTCTTGATGTTTTATAATGAAGAAGTTACTATGAAGGAAGACCTAACCTCTCCTCCATCGAGCTCCGAAGAGTTGCTAAAGGATTTCACATCCCCCTCCAGGTTGGGGCTTAAATCTTGGCTAGTTAGGGGAGGGCATAGGTGGAATTAACCAGTCAAGCTCCCTGGCCTGGCATTTTCTTTGTGGGAAGGCTTTTGGTTTTAAAGATTTTATTTATTTATTTATTTGACAGAGATCACAAGTAGGCAGAGAGGCAGGCAGAGAGAGAAAGGGAAAGCAGGCTCTGTGCTGAGCAGAGAGCTGGATACGGGGCTTAATCCCAGGACCCTGAGATCATGACCTGAGCTGAAGGCAGAGTCTTAACCCACTGAGCCACCCAGGCACCCCAGGCTTTTGATTTTAAGTGTTATTTTTTAAATAAATATAAAGATACTTTATTTCCTGTTTAATTGTTCAGTTTTTAGTAATATGTGCCTTTCTAGGAATGTGTTCATTTTATGTAAGTATCAAACTTATTGACATAACATTGTTCATGATGTTTCCTTATGAACATTTAAATACTCTGTTTTGATGTTCCTCTTTTTCATTTATGATCTGGGTCATTTTCTTTTTCCCTTTTATTATCCCAACCTGTCTAGTGAGAAATGTATTGGTTTTACTAATCTTTGCAAAGAAGCACTTTTTGTTTCCTTGATTTTTTTTTCTATTGTCTTTCAGTTTTCTACAGTTTCTTCAGTTTTCAGGTTTTGTGTTTTTTTCTCTCTCTCCTATTTAATTGATATTTAAACTATTTTTATAATTTCCTAAATTGAGAGTTTTAAGTAATCTTATAACTTAATTTTTACTAATAGAATATTTATTTATTTATTTATTTATTCATTTTAAAGATTTTATTTATTTATTTGACAGAGAGAGAGATCACTCGTAGGCAGAGAGGCAGGCAGAGAGAGAGGGAAGCAGGCTCCCTGCCGAGCAGAGAGCCCGATGCGGGGCTCGATTCCAGGACCCTGGGATCATGACCTGACCCAAAGACAGAGGCTTAACCCACTGAGCCACCCAGGTGCCCCTCTAATAGAATATTTACAACTTCTAATATTGTTGATTACTCTTCTAGCTGCTTTCCACAAATTTTGAAAAACTGTGTTTGCATTAGTATTTGTTTATTGTAGTTTTCAATTTTCCACATAATATCTTCCTCGAACTATGGATTAATAGAATGATATTGCTAGTTTCTCAAATACTTGTGCATATTCCTGACCTGATATCTTATTTTTATTAACTTCTAGTTTAATTCCATTGTGACCAGCTCCCATACTCCATATGATTTCATTCCTTCAGACTTTCTTATGACCCAGCAAAGAGTCCCTCTTGGTGAATGTCCCACATGCACTTGAATAAAAATGTGTAATCTGCTGGTAAGGTGAAATGTTCTCTAAATATCAATAAGGGAAAGTCAGTTATTAGTAACGTGTAAGTACTCCCTCTCCTTTCTGATGTTTGTCAATTGATTAGTGAGAGAGAGGTGTTGAAATCTCTAATTGTAACTGAATTTATTTCTCTTTTGAATTTTGTCAGGTTTTGCCTAATATATTTTGTTGCTCTTTAACTGGTGACATAACATTTAGAATGTTTCCTAATGAAATTATCCTTTAATCATTATTAAATATTTCTTTTATACCTGTCATTTTCCTTTGCCCTGAAATTTACTTGGGTTTCCTCATATTGTGGTGACTTCAGCTCTCTTGTGCTTTTGCATGATATATCCTTTTCCATTTTTTTCCATTATCTATTTGTAAAATATTTGAATGGTCTAAATAATAAATCTTTAAATATTCAAAAATATTTAAAGTGGTGTTCTTGTTAATTGGTCAGGCTTCTAAAAAAAATGCATCCGGACAATCTTTGCTTTTGTTTAGGTGTGCAAAGACCTTTTATATTTATTGTTACTATTGTTATTTTTAGATTTAGATACTGCCTTGTTATTGCTTTCAATTTGTTCCATCATTTTTTGTTTCCTTTTTCTCTTTTTTGTCATCTTCTGGATTAATTTAATGTTAATTAACTAATTTTATGATTTTATTTAGCTTTTTTGGTTATCTTTTTAGCCCAAATATTGTTGTTTTGCTTTACCAGTTATCTTATAGATTAAAGTATATATCTTTAAATTATTACAGTATACTTCAGGTGATAACATACAAATTTACATGCAAGAATGTTATAATAGTATATTTCATACTTACTTTGATTCACCAAATTTGTCTATTTTATTATTATTTTCCTTTACTACTTTGTATTTATAGTTTATGTTTTTTATGTTTGTTTTTGAATTTATTAACTGTATTCTCTACCTTTATTCTTATTAGAGTATTTTTGTATTTTTTAGTTTTATTTTGAAGTTCTCTTTTACTTTTTAAACTACATTTACTATTTATTTTTAATAATAAATGTATTTTCAACTGTGAATTTTCTGTGTATTACAGACTTGGTCCTATATCATGGGTTTTAATATGTAGTATTCTGACTGCTATTCATTTATAAATACAGAAAAACTACAGTTTAAATTACCTTGTTTGATCCATGAGCTTTTTATGAAATATTGACAGTCTTAATAATTTTTACTATGTTTACATTTTGGATGGAAAAGTCAATTTTTATAAATATTTCATATTTACATTGCATAAATGCCATATTTATATATATCATTTATTATTCATGAGTATGTAGCTGTGCTAACAATCCTGATATAGTTACCAACAAAATGAAATCATAAAATAGCAGATCAGTAAGGAATTAAAAAGATTATCCAAACCAGCTTTCTCACCGGATCTGTATCTTTAACCATAACAACCTGTACTGTTTGCTGAAAAGAAGCAGAGGTAAGCAGGGTTTCTATGGTGACTTAGAAATGCCATCATTGCCCGTCCAGCAAGGAGATAGAGTCCAGGGGCAAGGAGACTGTATCTTGCAGGACAAAGTATCTTGGGCAGGAGACCTGTAAAGCAAGAGAGCTCCAGAGATCTGTAAAGGGTATCCAACTGAATCCTGCTTGGTGTAACATCTTTAAATATCTTTTAAGGAAAAGAACTGTTGATAAGATTGAAAGAAACATTATCCAAGATGCACACATGATTGAGACTAGTTGCGTCACACAACAGCCAATGTAAAAAATCTCTTTACAAAGAGTCATAATTTGGGGGTGCTTGGGTGGCTCAGTTGTTAAGCGTCTGCGTTTGGCTCAGGTCATGATCCCAGGGTCCTAGGACTGAGTCCCACATTGGGCTCCCTACTTGGTGGGAAGCCTGCTTCTCCCTCTACCCCTCCCCCTGCTTGTTTTCCCTCTCTCTCTCTCTCTCTCTCTCTCTGTCAAATAAATAATAAAATCTTTAAGAAACAACAACAGGGATGCCTGGGTGGCTCAGTGGGTTAAGCCTCAGCCTTTGGCTCAGGTCATGATCTCAGGTCCCACATTGAGCTCTCTGCTCAGCAGGGATCCTACTCCCCCCTGCTTCTCTCTCTGCCTGCTTGTGCCTGCCTCTCTCTCTCTCTGTGCCTGCTTGTGCCTCTTTGTCAAATAAATAAATAAAATCTTTAAAAAACAAAAATAAAAATAAACAACAACAACAAAAGAGTCATACTTTGACAAGGTACTGGAGGATGAATTAGAATAAGAATAAATTATTGTTTCTCTATGAGTGGGCAATGGTATTAAGAGGAAGCCTATTCGTTTTTGAGGGTCAAGGGAGAAAAAAAGATCTCCCCTGGGAAAAATCCCAAGAGACAAACCAGGAGAATGTCTTGTATTACTTCTCCCTTCTTTCTCTGAGAAATACAGACCTATTTCTTGCAGCTACAGCAATTTATATAGCAACCATGAGTGCAATAAACTGAGTGTTTATGTCCCCCCTAAAATTCATATTTTAGAATCCTAATACCTAATGTGATGGTATTAGAAGGTCAGAACTTTGGGAAGTGATTAGATCATGAGGGTAGGACCCCCTTGAATGGGATTAGTGCCCTGATAAAAGGAACTCCAGAGAGTTGCCTCACCTTCTTTCTACTATGTGAGGATTCAGGACAAGTCTATAACTCAGAAGAGGGATCTCACCCAAACTTGACTGTCCTGTGCTAAATAAATAAATAAATAAATAAAATCAACCAGCTTGAAGATAGAATTTTGAGAGTGGTGGAAAAGTAGCATTTCCAAAATATCAAAGGATCATCTGATAGAGTACTCAGAAAGGGTTTGCCTCAGTAAGAGCTACACTGGTTCCATCTAACAAAACTTAAAAGGAAGCTCAGAGGATCAACCATTTCCAAGAAAATGAACCATGCCCCCAGAATAAAGTTTAAGAATATTTATGGGAAGACAAAAATATCCTGCATCCAACAAAGTAAAACACACCTTGTCTGGCACCAAATAAAAAAATTACTTTTAAAGGTGCAGGAGAATAGATCCAAGATAAACATGTTTATGTTGATGGGAGGATTGGTGAAAGCAATACACAGACAATAAAAGATGTGCTATCTACAGAGAATTTGACAATAATAATAAAGGGGACTAATCATTGTTGCTGTTTCTTAGCACATAGGGCCAGTGATTCTAAACAAAGACAGTGAATAAATACTCCTTCTTTTCAGGGTGGGCTCTTCCCACAGTAAGCACTCTTTAAGATGCCACTGGACCACTCACTAAATATAAAGGTATTAAATCTTGGTTATTTTTGTCTAGGAACTCTTAGCATAGTACATGTTCAATAACAGATACTTATCTCTTTGTTGAATGAAAATAAGTTGGCTCTTCTCCTGTGCTTTGTACGTGGAAAAAGCCTCAACAATTTAAAATCCTGAATCTAGAATTCATGACATTAAACATAGGCTGAACAATGCTTAAGGAAAAATTTGAAAACCTCAGTATTTGACTGACTATACTCTCTTTGCTAATAAGGCGTCAGTATAAGGCAGTCATATATAAAGATTTTTTTTCTAAGATTTTAATTAATTTATTTGACAGACAGAGATCACAAGTAGTAGAGAGGTAGGTGGAGAAAGAGGAGGGGAAGCAGGCTCCCCGCTGAGCAGAAAGCCAGATGCGGGGCTCGATCCCAGCACCCTGGGACCATATCTGAGCTGAAGGCAGAGGCTTTAACCCACTGAGCCACCCAGGCGCCCCCATATATAAAGATTTTAAATGATGTCATATAAAGGTGATTATTGGTAAGACAGGTAGATTAAAAGAACACACTGAGCTGGTATAAATTTCTCTGAAATTATTTCATAACACTTCAGGAAGTCTAACTTAATATAAATATAGTTTTCTAGTTCCATAATCTTGAACATAAAAGCTACAGTTATCAGGATATCTATAAGAGGTGTTTTCTTTATTTTCCAACAAGAAACAAGGAAACCATTCACAATATTTGCCATAGCATTTTAAATTTATTTGTTGGCTATATTACCATATCATTTAATGTTAAAATGGTCAGGAAAACAATATAATATTAAAAATGTAATTAATCCATTTCTTTAAGTTAGTGATCAAACTATAGAATGACTTTTTATAATTAATTTACAACTTTTGTGCTTAAACAAGTTACATTTTATATGAATGCAAATATAATTATACCCTCAAAGTTTAGCCAAAAGGGTTCAGCCTTTATATTTAGGAGATCTGAATTCTAATGTGGTTATATGACTTTGGGCATATACATTAACCTCTCTGAGACTCAATTCTTCACTTTGTGTAAAAGGGATAATAAAAGTTTCTCTGTCCACAAAATACTGTGATTATTTGAGATGTTTTGTGTGAGAGAACTCTGTAAAGATTTTATTTTAAAAAATTAACATTAGTTCTGCGTATATTTTCTAGTAGGTGACAAAATTAAGATAGAATGAAATGTTTGTTCAGGAATATCTGCCTCAGAACTTAGTATAATGTTTTATATTAGACATGAAGTTCAGACACACTGAGGTAAGTTTAAAATTATGTTTGAAATTGAGACACTCACTGAATAAGATGAACTGACTAAAAATGATTGGTAAAGAATTGTGGCATGACAGTAAGTAATTACCCTTCTCATCATTGTCTGATTAGAAAGCAAAATCTTCTAAATATGATCTCAAAAACTTCAGCAACACATAATACTACTGTAATCACAGTAAATGCATACATTGCAATGAGAAAAATGGTCTTCTCAAAGTGTTCCGGCACCATGCATTTTATAATAGTAAACTTTTTCCCAAGAGATCCAGCATCACACAAGTAAAGGGGTTTAACTTGGAATCCAAAGAGGTGAATCTGAAGCCAAAATGCTATCACCTCTAGACTGATTCTTAATAAAACAGAGAGGATATAAATCACAGTGTAGACAGGCTTTTGAAGAATGCATTCTTGGTTGATGCTTTTACATGCAGCATAAAGATGGAAAATAGCTCCAGGAACCAGGACAATCACTAGTTGTAACGCCCAGAACACCTAAAGTATGTCAGAAATATCTTAGTCAAATCAGTCCACCTATTACCAAAAACACATGAAAGAGACTGACTCTTAACAGAGGCAGACTTAACAATTCTAAGTTTCATAAGTCTTATGAGGAGTAAAAATAATATAAGGAAGATAGTGATGTTGACCATCTTTAATTACTAAGATGTAGTCCTATTTTGCTGTCATCACTACCAATTACAAATAATAATGAAGTATTTTATTTTAGTAGCTACCTAATTTCCATTTTCTGATTACAGGACTAGGGTATAATTATAACATCAATAGATAACAGAATTCTGGAGATGAAGGAAACTCTTGACCAACTCAAATTTACCTGAAACATAGAACAAGTTAGAGAACAAGTAATAATTCTAGAAATAATATCTGTCAGAATATTCTTCATCTTATTATGATTTTTTTTTTTTTACATTTAAAAAGGAAACAGTTTTTATCTGGTGTAGAGGAAGGTTTATATGCACACAGAAAAACTTACTTGTGGAGTGATTGGCCTAAACTGATTATAACAGAAGAGATTTATTTCTCTTTTGTCTGGATCACAACTGAAGTGCAAAGCCTCATTCCCATAGACCGCAAAGCCTAACACGCCAAGGAAGAACATTCTTACTGATCCAAAGAAAAGGGTGTGGAATTGACCGATCACAGTTGGAGGCTTCACCTGTTAATGGTTTTAGGAGAGAAAGATAGTTTGAAAACAAACATTAAAGAAGTACATTTTAAAGGATGTTTTCATTATTACATTTAAAAATATTTAAGATTCATGAATTTTTGAAGCAAGATAGAATTTCAGACCTCATTAAGCCCCATGCAAATTCTGTATCATGAGCTTGCTCACCCCTTCGCACTCCAAAAATATGAAATGCTAACAGTCAAATAAAGACATGTTGCTGACCAAATGTATGATCTTGGAAATATTTAAAAAGCTCTAAATTCAATGACTGTCCTTCCTATCCTTGTAATCCTTTTGCAATAAAACCAAGAGAATCTTAGAATATCTAGGACCACTTTTAGAAAATTAGATAATAAATTTAATATTAAACTCATTAGTATGCACACTATCTCAACAACCAAATGATGTTTATTTAATTGTCATTACAGCTTATTTTCTACTTCTTAATTATCAGATTGAGAAGAGAGCGGCTACTTTAAAACACTAACAGCTGAATGTAGTTCCTGAATTATTCTAGTTATAGTTTTAAATTCAGAATATTCTGAAGCATACAGTTGATATTTATATTATTCTCCATATATGTAGAGATTCTTACTCATCAACACTTAATGCAAATCAGGTTAAAATACAAGACAGGACTCCAACAATGATTTTTCGTTTGTTTGTTTGTATAATACTTACACATCCTTCATAGAAGTTTTTGATGTAATTCAAAGACATGTCTCAGAAGTTGTTAGCCTGGCATCCCTGTGGGTTAATTCTTGACCCACATTGCCACTTCGTGTCTGCCAGAATCAAACTCATATTCTCTCATGACTCTTACAGCAGAAAACACTTACCACTGCAAATTTCTCTCCCCTCCTTCCCCCCCCCCTTTTTTTTTTCAGATCTCTGGGGCCCCAGTCAACTTTCCTATCTCTGTCCCAAAACAAAACAAAACAAAAACAAAGAAAAGCGGAGGGCATGTGGTCAATGTAATAATCCCTTGACTCACACTGTCAGCAGAGCCAGCCAGCCAGACAGGAGTGCTAGCAAAGCAAGAGGCCAGTCTAACAGGAGCTCTGAACCCTCAATGCCTCTCAATTACCTGAGAATCGCCTATATGTTAATAGGTGGATTTTTGTTTTTAAGATTTTATTTATCTATTTGACAGAGAGATCACAAGTAGGCAGGGAGGCAGACAGAGAGAGAGAGGAGAAGCAGGGTCCCCACTGAGCACAGAGCCCGATGTGGGGCTTGATCCCCAGACTCTGAGATCATGACCTAGGCCAAAGGCAGAGGCTTTAACCCACTGAACTACCCAGGCGCCCCTAATCGGTGGATTTTTAAGCTTAGAGTTTTTTCCGAAATGTTTAGTGATCCTCCCCTCTGCCTCCATTTAGGTATGTCTGAAAAGAAAATTACATGGGAAATCTTCCTGATTCTTGTTTACTTTCATGGAATAGGATTAATTTCTGGGACATTTAAGAAACCATAACACAGGGGTGCCTGGGTGGCTCAGTGGGTTAAAGCCTCTGCCTTCGGCTCAGGTCATGATCTCAGGGTCCTGGGATCGAGCCCCGCATCGGGCTTTCTGCTCGGCAGGGAGCCTGCTTCCTCCTCTCTCTCTCTGCCTGCCTCTCTGCCTACTTGTGATCTCTCTCTCACTCTGTGTCAAATAAATAAAAATCTAACAAACAAACAAACAAAAAAACCATAACACAGGTTATGATAACTATTACAGCACTGAATATTACTGATATATTGTAATATTTGTCTTTTTGCTGAATGCTTACCATGGACATGGAAAAACCTGCAGTTAGATCTCTTTTCTGAGTGAAAAGATAGAGTACTGCCAACCAGGATGAGACCAGGATCTGGCACAAATTATATGAACAATCCTGCCTTCTCTTCTGTCCCTCAGTAAATACACCAAGTGCTAGATATTGTTATGGGTGCTGGGATGATCAGGAGCCAAAACAGACAAGGAGCTGCCTTCCAACTGTTCCATCTGTATAATATCTTCTACCCACCTGTGCTTCCGTACAGACAATGGTGGGTCAAATCTGCTTATTCACCTGCCTTCCTCATCTTTGTTTTGTTTGTGATCTGTGAAAGCTGTAACTCTAGACAACTTCACTGCTTTCCCTAGCAAATGAAGTGACTGTATAACCCATGCAATTATAGCCAATGGGCAAGGGGCCATGGCCTTGTTGAATCGGGGTATTGTACTGGATAGGGGAAATATACGTGGACAATGTAATGATCGCTCAGAGCCACCGGATGAGAGAAATTGCTGTATATTCTCATCTTCACAGAAACAGAATTCCAGATTTGCTGTCTACTGATGCCTATGAAGCAGTATCCAAAAACCAAAACTATATTTTGTATGGGCGGAATTCTGCTTTGACTTCTATCATGTGCAATAATGGATGTGTTTGTTTAGACCATCAAACACTAGGGTCAAACATTTAAAATCATCAAAGTCTTCCTGTGTTTTTTCAGAGATGAACAAAATTAGCTTGAACCTTAATTGCATATGCAAATGGTAGAAACACAGTTTCATTTTCATTGTTGGGATCTATGGTGACCAAATAAATAATACTGCTCTTCCCCTTATAGCTTATGATCCAATCGAGCCATAAGACAAAAGTATAAAGCACATAGAGGCCAAAATGTCACCCTTATTATACTCTCATTACCATAAAGATTGTGCTGGAAGACGGATGTGGTTTATCTCCTCAAGAAAGTGTGATTCTTAGCCAGACACAGGTGCAGGCCTCATCAGTGCTGTATTCTAGCTGCCTTTCCCACATGAAGTGCCTTCCTGCCTCTCTAAGATTTATGCATGAGAAGAGCAGAACAAAACTGATGATTTCTGTGGACAACTGTCTTCCAAAGGGAAAATGTTAAGAAGTAAATGATGAATGCTCAGTTTTACCTTCCAAATGTGAGGTCAACTCACCAGCTAAGACAGTGGCTGTAGTGACTCTGGTCTCACGTTTGGCAATTGATAGGACTATTAATTAGGATGACAACCTGAACTTCTTTACATGCTAAGAGCTGACAGTACTAGAAGCAGCAAAAGAGGGCAATCCCCAATGTGCAAGCATTATTTAGTCCTCGACTTGTTTCATGTTTACTAATGTTCCATTAGATACAGCAGGTTACACTGTCAGCCCAAATTCAAGAAATAGCTACTACCTGTCAATTGACCTGCAGCCAGATTGCAGAGGTATGGGTACAGAGATAGGAATAATTTGTGACTGATTTTATGTTCTACAACAATATGCCCTCTGATGACACATATTCATGTCTCTCCCACATATCTTCACCTCATTTCAGCATTGTAAAAGTCTCATCCAATCATAACATTAAGGTTGAAATCCAAGGTTTTGTGATTTGCATCACATGAAAATCTGAATGTGGCTGATATATGGCTCCTTAGGAGTCAGAATCTAAAGAAAGAAAAGCAAAAGTTCTCTTCCACACAACGTTAATGCACAATAGTGATACAGGGATAGAAGAACTCTGACACCTCCACTTGCAGTGTGGGAGAATAGGAGGCACACTGCTATTACTGGCCCATAGCAATTTTGAAATTTTGCATAGGACATAATGCCAGTTCTCCCTATTCTGAAGGCACTGAATATCCCTTGCTTAAGCCCTAGTACTACTTTTGAAAGATGCTCCCCAGTCTATTGTACAGTACTTCTTGATCAAAGTGGTTTCCTGGTGCATTGTTGTCAAAGTCTGCGACTCCATCATCTGTGTTTTTAGCTGAAAACATCTAACCTTTTTCATTAAAAAATGGTTGCATTTGAACCTGAGTAACTTCCTTAGACTGCCTCCTGCTAGAAATGTGGAGGATCAGAAGGCTTTTTTACAGTTTGACTAATATTATCCATTTGATTGAAACTAGTAGTTGTTTTGCTTTTGTTTGTTTTGTTTTGTTTGTTGGTACAGCTCTCTTAATCACTTTTTTAGTTTCCAATGTACCAGTTTTAATGCACTTAGTTTGAAAAAGAGTTATACCCTCAATTATTTTTAAGAAAGGATAAAACGTCTCTGAGACCATGCTTTTAAAGATTTCTAGAAAACTTCTGTCTAATGAGATATTAATTAGTCATGTCTTAAATATTTTGAGGTTTATCCAAGAATTTTATAGTCATACTACTGATTTGGTTTGTAGTCTTACATTAGGAATTTTTACTTGCCAGGGACACTAGAAATGAAAACAAAACAAAACAAAAAGAATTCCCAGGTAGCAAGTCCTGATCCCTCTATATTTTCCCCAAATTTGCCTGCAATTTCATCTCTAGGTCCCTTCACTAGGTCATTGTTCTCTTCTTATACCTTACTAAATGTGGCTAGGAAAAAAACCAAGCAAAACAAACAGACAAACAAAAATGTGGCTAGGAGTACCAACCTGTTACTTTTAGAGTTCTTTTTGGATTTCTTAGCCAAATCCAGATTTTCATTAGTATGTTTTTTTAATCTTTCATGTTATTTCAGGTGACTATTGTGCTGATTGTCTTCATATTATAAGAGTCACCATATTTCTGGCCTGCTACAGTTATTTTCTCAATGCTTTTCCAGCTTCTACTAAGAATTTCACATTGCTTTTCTTGCCTTTGGTAATAGTTTCTTTGTTCCTTTTTCCACTTTCTGCCTACTGAAGATGTTACTGCAATTTTAGGGTTTGTTCTTGTAGTGTCTGACCTTTTTTTTTTTTTTAAGATTTTATTTATTTATTTGACAGGGAGAGAGAGAGCACAAGGAGGCAGAGAGGTAGGCAGAGGGAGTGTGGAGAGTAGGTTCCCTGTTGAGCAGAGAGCCCCACGTGGGTCTCAATCCCAGGACCCTGAGATCATGACCTGAGCTGAAGGCAGAGGCTTTAACCCACTGAGCCATCCAGGTGTCCCCTGTGTGACTTTTTGTTCCAATATTTTCAATATCTGTATCAGTTGAGACTTTTTTCATAGCAAGTCACTCTAAAATTTAATAGCCAAAATAAAAAGTATTTATTTCACTTGTGGTTTAGGAGACTATTTCACCCAGCCTGGACTGGTTTAGTAATTTCTACTGAGTTCTTGCATGCATATATGGTTAGTCAGCAGGTCAGCTGCCAGGTGGATTATCCAGGGTGACTTAACTCACATGTCTGGAGGTTGGCAGACTTGACCCAGAGTGATTTGGGTGACTAAGGCACATGTCTCTTGTCTTTCTGAAGATTGGCCCAGACTTCTACTTGTGGTGGGGATTATAGAGTTTCTAAAACAGAGAGTTGAAAAGGCCAAAAGTGCAAGAACATGCCAAGCCTCTGCTTGCTTCAGAGTTACTAATGTCCCACCAGCCAAAGCAAGGCTCATGGCGATTCCAGCTTTTAGTAAGAAGATCTGAAGTTATATTCCAGTGACAGGGATGCGGGGAGGTAAAGAATGTATAGTGATTTTACAATCAACCCCATGACTGGGGGCATTAAGTGAGAAAGTACAATATTCAAGAATCTTGTTTGTTTCAAAATGCAATTTGGCAATCAAAGATATGTACATTCTTCCTAGAGAATCAATTATTGAAAACTAAAGTTTGGGGCCATGCTTGTATGCTGTCCACTGAGCCTTTCTTTCCTGATGTGAAAAGCATATGAGAAGAACTAGAGTAGATGGGAAAAAACTCTCTTATAATAATATATTAGCCTATGGGATGATTACTATCTGCTATTAAGTATTTTAAAAAAATTATCTCCCCAGAGTTCTTACAACTCTGTGAGATATGTTCTTTTGCGTGTCTATTTTACAGGTGAAGCCCAGAGAGTGTAAGTAATCTACCCAAAGTTACAGTTAGTAGATGGCAAAACCAGGGGGTGAAAGATAGTGAATGAATTGCTTTTTGTTAACTGGTGAGCTGTAGGCACACGAGAATATTATTGGGGTGATTTTTAGGACCCTGAAACATGAGGAATTAAGGGAAAATAAGTCTGGGTTTCTTATTTTCTCCTGCAAAAATCTCAGGGGTTATTAGTTCTGTGAAGATTGGCCATTTTTGTATTTCCCTGGCCTGTTCTCAATGTGAAGAGGAAAAGCCAAGCAGAGAACTAACACAGTGTAATATGTGTCAAGGGAGTACTTGAGAAATGTGAATGACTCCCCAGAAATGATGTCAGCTAAATTTCTTTCTCATTTGGTATCCATGTGAGGAGGAAGAACATATGGGCTCTGGAATCAGAAAACCTGTTTGGACCCTTGTTTCACCACTCGGTTAGATTTGAGATCTCGGGAAAAGTATTTACCATCTCTGAGTGTCAGTTTCTCTAAATGGGGTTGATGGTAGTATTTACCTCACAGGGTTGTTGTATGAAGATTATTAAAAGTATTTGAGAAACCATTCCTCCTGTGTTTAATGAGACCCCGAATCATCTTTTTTTCTATTAAATTTTTTTAGTTATTCAGACTACAGAATGTTAATTATCCCTTTTAAGAAAGGAAGAGTCACTGCTTTCTTCAACCTAAAGAACGTTTGTATTGGCCATGAAGAACATTTTTGGGAAGAATGAATAACATGCAAATCCCACTTTTTAAAAAAATTTTGTTGAGGTATAACTGACATATAACATTATGTTGGTTTCAGGTGTACAATGTAATGCTTTGATATTTGTATATATTTCAATATGATTACCACAATAAATCTACTTAACATTTGTTACCATACATAGTTACAAAATTTTTTTTCTTGTGATAAGAACTTTTAAGATTTATTCTTTCAGTAACTTTGAAATATGTATGTTTATTTTCAATGTCTTTCCTCTGTCTCTGTTTGATCTTTTTTGGGAGGGTGTGTCTCTTCCTTTAGAGTCTACTAAGATGCCAAGACAGGTGGAACTGAAGCCCAGAGAAGCTTTGAGTAAATTTAATTACTAAAACATACCTCTGCTCTCCCAGCTCCAAAGATTTTAAAATGAACAGGTTACCTCCATCAATTTCCTGAGTAAATGGCCCTGAATTTGAAACTATAGCACCAGCTTGCTTGCTTAAACTTGCTTAAAGCTTTTCATTTTAGCAGAGGAGTGAAAACAGGTTCACATCTTTTTCTACTTCTACTGCTAATATTACTAGTGCTTTCACACACACATACACACCACACAAACAGATGCATACACAAATTGCTGACATTTATTGATTACTGCTATTTTCTGGCACTGCTCTAAACTATGGGAGTCATGTATAATCTTTTGCCAGATATTCTTGGAGTCCTAAAATTTCTGAGATTAAAAACATTGAAGACCTGTGTGGTCTAGCCCAGAAAGGGAAAAAACTCTAATTTTGCACACAACTCAAGATAGGACCCAAATGAAATAACTGTAGAAAAGCACTGGTCAGGATGGCTAACACGTAACAGCCCATAAATATTTTTCATTATTACTACTTACAATCTGCTCTAAATTAATACTTTAAATCGTCACAGGTTTTGCTTTAGAGCTATTCTTTTCTACGTATTTGTGCTTATTCATTTTCACTCAACCAGTAAATATTGCATACCTAGAATATCAGCTGCTATGTACATTGTTATGTGTTATGTGTGAGAATAATAGAGCCCCCGCCTTCATTGGGCTTATAGTATAGTAGAGCATGTGTGCTTGTGCATATATATATGCGTGTGTGTATATAAATGTATGTAATTGACATGTATAGTGCTCAATATGTTTAAAATAAAGCATGATTTATGTTTAATCCTTCAAAGTATGGTCACAAACTACCTCGGCTTATTTCACATCTGGCAAACAAGGAGAAATAATCTCTTCATAAGTTTCTTCTCTAGCATCCTTTGAGTCTCAGAGTTTTGCATTGTGTTACAGTAATTTACTGTTCTCCTCATGAGATATCCAATGACTGTTGAATGGGATAAAATAGAGATCAATTTAGGTACTCCCAATAGTAGATTTCACAGAAGGACAGCTGAGATAAGGCAATCCGGACAGCTGCCTCAATTCATAAATCACAATCCTTAACCAATTCACATCTCACTGAAATCTCTGACCTGCCAAAATTGGGTTTGTCTTTCTGCATGAATAATTTATATTCTCTGGAATGGAACTGGGGATGCCTTAGTGGAAAGGGTCAATAACCAATCATGTTATTTTAGGCAAATGATTTAACTTGCTGGGTTGCATTTCCGTGTCTCTGAAAGAAATAGACTGGATTCCACAATCTGTAAATAATTTCACATATGGTTTTATGATTCTAAGTCTTATAGCCATACTTGGAGCTATTGTACTTGCTGTGAGAACTATTGTGAGTAATTTGTATGTTACCAGTAATTGCTTGACCTACTGGTTAAATTGAAAGCCTCATTTTTCTTCTTCATCAACAAATTTATACATTTCATATTTCCAATAGGCCTATATTGCACAGTTTCTAGGCATATAACACACATGCCTTATTTCTTTTTCAGATGCTCTAGCCATACAGTCAAGCCCCTGGAAGAATACAGTCTATAAGTCCAGGACACCTGAATTTGTGTCCTTTTCTACCATTACGGTTGTTGTTTACACATTTTGTGTTAACTGTACAAGTTTAGTTTTTCTAATTTTATAGTGTGGAAAATAACTCTTACCCAAAAGATGCTATAATTAATAAGAGAATATATGAAGTAATTTCTAGCACAATGTCTGACACATAGTTGATTTCCCAATAAATACCATTTTTGCTCTTGTGATGGAGACTAGACTCATTGTATCAAACTTGACAGGAAGTATATCAAATAGGTAAAAATTTGGGTTCTTGAATCAGTGAATGTAGAATTTGAATCACAGCTTGCGATGAAAATGCCTCAGGAAAACTAGCTAACGACTCAAAACCTCATTCTCCTCAGCCACTGGGATTTGTAGAGTTCTCTGGATCATGGATTTGTTTTCAACAAATTTGGGGGAAAAAGTCAGCCATTATCTCTTTAAACATTTTTTTGTCCTTTTCTCCTCTTTTTCTGGGACTCCAATTACTTAGATGCTAGAGTGTTTAATATGGTATCTGATCCTTTCTCTGAATGCTGCTTCTCATTGTAAATAGTTATTATGTTAATGTCACTGATATTGTCTTCTACAGAGTCTCAACTGAAGTTAATCCTGCCCAGGACATCTGGGATACTGTATATTTCTATCTAGGACAAGGGTCAATGAACTGTAGCACCTGGATCAGCCACCGTTTTTGTAAAATAAAGTTTTATTGCAACATGGTCATGCCCATTCATTTATATATTGTCTGTGGTTGCTTTTGTGTTACAAGATCATAGTAGTTGCAACAGAAATCACATGGCCCATAAATCTAAAATATTTACCCTCTGGCCATGTAAGAAAAAAACATGCCAACCTTTCTAGGGCCAATCCTGCTCTAGAAGTTGAATGTGGGTCTTTTAAAAATTTTATTGATTAATGGATTGATTTTATTTATTTGAGAGAGAGAGAGAGCACAAACAGGGGGAGGGAAGAGGGAAAAGCAGACCCTGAGCAGGGAGTCTGGCTTAGGGCTCCATCTCAGGACCCCAACTTCATGACCTGAGTAGAAAGCAGCTGCTTAACGGATTCAGCCACCCCAACACCCCTTACCCCCCACCTTTTTTAAGATTTGAGTCTTTTTTTAATCTTCCATTTCTCAAATCATAATGTTAATATTTTTCTGTATCATTTTAAAGGTAGATGGGAGATATATATATATATATATATATATTTTTTTTAAGATTTTATTTATTTATTTGACAGAGAGAGATCACAAGTAGGCAGAGAGGCAGGCAGAGAGAGAGAGAGGAGGAAGCAGGCTCCCTGCTGAGCAGAGAGCCCGACACGGGACTCAATCCCAGGACCCTGAGATCATGACCTGAGCCGAAGGCAGCGGCTTAACCCACTGAGCCACCCAGGCGCCCGATGAGATATATTTTAATGGCTGTTTTGTGTCCTTGTTTGTCTATTCTAATGATCAATTTTTTTCCTCATTATGGTTTATAAGTTCCTGTTTTTTGTATGCCTCTTAATTTTTAAATGAATTGCTGACATTTTGTTGGTTGCTATATTTTGTTGATTTCCTTTCAATGGTGTTAGAATTTGTCCTGGCATGCAGGTAGGTTACTCAGATCAGCTGGATACCTTTCAGGCTTGATTTTAGCCTGTTAAGATGGGTTGGGGTTAGCTTGCAGTCGGGCATATTTAGACTCACAACTAAAGAAGTATGTATGTATCCTGTGCATTCTACAGGATACACATTGCATTAAAAGTCTTTCCATGCTGGGTGTGGAAACACAAACTATTCTCAACTCAGTTTGCACTTCAACTGTTGATGGGTGGTTTCTCTGAACTTAGGAAGTTTCATCTATGCATGAACAGATTTGTACTCAGTCAAAGCCTCAAATGGACCCCCCTCTAGAGTTCTCTGTTTAGCTCCTGGCTCTACAGTACTCTGCCCTCCAAATTCTAGCCATCTTTGTCTCTTCAAACACTGATTTTTTATTCCTCCATTCAGTGAGGCCACTGAACGATGTTAGGGTTTCCATTTTCTGAACTTGGGGGAGAGGGATCACTGAGTGACCTCTAGGGTATAAGCTGGGTTTGCGTGTTTTATCTCTCTCCTCTCGGTGACTTCAATCTGTGCTGATTGTTTTCCAATTTTTCTGAATTTTGCAATGATTGGTACTTTTTTAGGGGTCCAGTTTTCTTGTTGTTTAAAGCAGAAAACAGAAAAAAAAAATCCAATTTGTATCACTTTATTTCTACCATAAAACAAAAGCCCTTAAACCTAGTTTCATTGTTCTCAATAATGTTTTAAAGAGTAAAGATCATGGGATCTCTGAGTAAATATAATTTCAATTTTGCAGTATTTGTAATATAGTAGATCTTATTTACACTTAAAATTAAGAAGTCAACAGAATTCTATCCAAGTGTCTAGTAGTATAGGGTCAGCAATAAGTCAGGCTGTGTTGATAGTTTAGTACAGTTGCTTAGAATGAAGGAGTCTGCAATGCTTCATTTCAAGTTCTGTGACTGACCAGTTCTGTCATATTAGATCCGTTTCTGTTTTTTATCCTGGGTTTCAAATTCCCATCTATAACAAAAAAATAAATAAAACACACCACATAGCGTTGCTGTTAGGATTGAATGCCATAGATTATTTATTTAACATGATATCTAGCATTGTAAGTTCCAAATTAACATAAACGTTATTGTGCCGTTGTTGATGATTGTTTTTGAGAAGTTGTTCTTTTGTTGTACTGAAGATGAGTCTGCAAGACTTTAAGTGCCCTCCATGGTAGAGTCCTTGGAAATTCTTGGCACTTTACCATTTGTATGAAAGTAGACCAATGAATTCAGCAGCAACTGACTGCTCTTAGGGCACCAGTCAAAGCCATCCATGAATTGGCTTGACTTAGAAGGTTAAGCCTGATAAGGTCTTCTTATTTAGATGGGGCTAGCCTGATGCAGTCACATCTCCCTTTGTGGTGTGATAAAGGCTATGGTGCTTTTCCTACATACCAACCCCTGGCTGCTAGGAATTTTGGCTGCTGGCAATGCACAACCAACTATATTCTTCGCTGAGCATAGCCGACTGCTGCAGGAGAATGTCTCACGTGAGCCTGTGTTCCTTCCCAGAGGGTGACATGCAGCCAGAAACTGGCCAATGGAGAGCTAAATGGTCTGCTCCCATTCTGTTTCAGAACAACTCTGAAGGGCATCCAGCTTTGGGGATGATGGAAACTTCAGGCACAACCACTTTGCAGGAATTTCTTCATCTGCTCAGTCCTGCTTTCTTTGTTTCCTTCTGGGGTCAATTTCTAAAAGCATTCTTTAATAAACCTCCTGCATACACATCGTCATCTCAGAATTTCTTTCTTTCTTTTTTTTTTTTAAGATTTTATTTATTTATTTGACAGACAGAAATCACAAGTAGGCAGAGAGGCAGATGGGGGTGGGGGGAAGCAGGCTCCTGGCTGAGCAGAGAGCCCCATGCGGGCCTCAATCCCAGGACCCTGAGATCATGACCTGAGCCGAAGGCAGAGGCTTTAACCCACTGAGCCACCCAGGCGCCCTCAGAATTTATTTCTATGGAACCCAGCCCAAGATGCTTGGGTAACATGAGTATGAAATACACACAAATGAGAAATGTTGTATTCTCAATGCAGAAAACCCCTTGCTCTGGCCCTTTCTGAGACCTGACATAGGCATCTGGATTGGGAGTATTGAGATCAAGGGTTATAGCTCAGATAGTTCCTACGCCTCCCTACCCTGTGATTCTTAACTACAATATTCTGCCTTTCAAATGAATGTGGAAATGTTTCACCTTTTAAAATTGAGCATGTTTTCCTGAATACATCTTAAGCCTGATGTACCTGACCTTAAAGAGGAATAAAGTATATGGAGAAAATGTAGAAGGGGATGCAGTAGTTAGAACAACTGGTCCCCTGTCATTAAAATAACAATAACAATAACAATAACAATAACAACAACAATAATAACAACGCTGTAGGCAGCCAATGTGTTTCTCCCTCAGCTCTGCCGAAAGAGGGAATATTTCTTGGCCATCAGATTCACATTAACCTCCCAAAAGCTTCTAGTCCCCATGACAATTTTTAAATATAAAATTATAAATAAATTATATCCCAAAAGATCTTTAGTCGTAGGCATTTCTCCTAAGAATGATTCCTAGATAAACCTGAGGGGATATTATGATAATTTGTCAACGAATAAATTCTTCATTATGAAATAACCTGCATCTTACAAACATGATTTTGGAGGGCTCTTATCTGAAGTCACCACAAATTGGCATCAGCAAATGAAAAACTTTAGCATCAGGTTTGGCTATGTACCCATGATTAATATTCTTGGTAATAACTTAGTGATGACTACAAATATAGATATATTAGCATAACCTTTCAACATGTTCAGGTTTTCATGTGATTTCAAATTATTTCAATGCTAAAAGAGTTAGTGAGCATTACAACATTATAACTCGATGCTTTAGATTTATTACTTGGAGGTTATTTTCATCTTTCTGAAAAATACTGAATTATTAAATTTGTGCAAGCCAAGTTTTATTTTTTTTATTTTTTGTGAACCAGGTATCTGTGGGGAGGTCCAAACCTGACAGCAAATGGTTTTTATCAAATTATTTGCTATGGAGTCAAACTCAGAAAGCTCATGCTTAATACTACCCTTTGTTGGTGCTTATCCATGATTTCACTCAATTTTCATCAACATAAGTTCCATAAGACATCAATTTGTTGTAACTTTTCAGTGTTGGACATACTGAGAAATTGTAAATACTTCTATCATAAGCTTCAAAGTGGGAAAAATTAATAACTGTATATTTGGCATGGTAGGATACTCTAACTGCTGCTTAATTTTAGTTTATGTTGTATCATATTTTGTATTTTTGAAACATTGCATTCCTTTAATTTATGAAATGCTTATAGAATCAAACTTCCATGTATATATTTAATCTGATGTGCACAAACTCCAGATTACTGAATTAAAACCTTGTGCTAAATTGTTGGGCTATCATTAGAATTTCCATTCCTTATTCCCTTTGTGACATGTTACCAGGGAAAATTCATTGCTTTGAATAATAATGAGCTTGAGACAAATTTAGCTTTTGAAAGCTGATTAATGCCTTTTTCTGTTTTGAACACCTAATATATAAACCACCTTTGCTTCTTTTTATAAAGAAAATTTAATGGCCATTTTTCTATGAATTCCTACTTATGAAGAATTGGAATGTGCTAATTTATCTTTAAAATGTTAATATAGATGCTGGGATGGAAATGTACTGGAGCTAGTAAAATATGAAACCATATGTGAGATGACATTATTAATATGCTACTAACTATAATTATTTGAGTTTTATGAGTCATATGAACTAAAACCATCGCATATTTTCTGATAATTTCAGAAGGAGTGATTTTTCCAACTTTGTATGTTAGGGGTATAAACTTCTCAAGAAGTATTTAAAGGTCTTATGAATATCTAATGATCTTGTCATCACTAGCATTCTTGAACACTCCAGTGAATGGAAACCACTACCATTTTTTATTGTTACTGGGACACAAATAGTCTAAGATGACTTTGTGTGGCGGCAAGTTTCTAATAGCACTTTCTATCTGTAAAATTAAAAAGGGATTTCTTATTTTGGGTGAGGTAACAGGTTTTTAGTAATATTAATCATGATAATGTTAGAAGTTAATTTATTAAAAGCAATTATATTAAGGACAAGGATAATGATTATGGGGTTATTTGGCTAACAGAGATTAAAATTTACAGTAACAATAAGCTGAAAGATGATTTTGTGCCAACAGAGCTGTTAAAAATATGTAACACTGAATTATGAATAGAAACATAAATAGATAAGAAAATAAAAGAATAGCTCATAATACTGAGTGGAAAATTGCTCATCAGTTATCAAATGACACATAAAGGTCTGGTGAAAAAGCAAGACCTTGCTGGGGTAAATCCCGGGAGTCAGTAGACAGAGCAATTTGCAATTGAATGGTATCACAGATACGCTATAGAGACCTTTCATGGATTGCTGATTTTTCGGAACTGAAAAGCATCAACAACCTATTAGGGTTTCAAGACTTTAAGTAGATGTATGGTTCCAGTAATTTATCCTTGAGTCCTTTATAAAAAAGGCTCTACGGATAGAAATCCTTGAAGTTCTCCGTTTTCAAACAAGATTTTTAATTAACTCTTCACACCCCCTTGGAGCCAAATATACTATGTACAGCTTCTTATAATAATTGTAGGCTGAAGATGTATTTTTGTGTAGATGTGTATATGTGTTTGGGTAAATGTAGTTTTTTTGTGAGATTAAGGAACTGCCGAGAGCAACGGGTATCCAAGTTCTTTCTTTGATTTAACATTTCTGTGAAAGTCCTATTCAAGATCTTTGGGTAATTTTTCACAACCGTTGCCCCTATGTCAAATTCCAAAAGAGCTCAGAGTTTTAACTTGATGTCTACATGAAAAAATGCTAGAAGTAAGAAATTTTAAAAAAGAAGGTCACAGGAAGAAAGAACAATAATGCTTTTCTAGTGATTGATTATCTCCCCTCTCCTGTTCCTCTGCTTCTACTAGTATAGTTCAGGTCTGGTATTCATAGTTTAATACTGTCTTCTTATTGTCATATTACTGGCTCAAGTGCTTCTACACCCAATGCTGGAGTAATTGTTCTATATATGGTTTTGTTGTTTTCCTCCAAAATCGTCTTTGCTTCCCAAATTTTAATGACCATAGTCTACACACCTTAATTTAGGGTTTTGAGTTCCACAAGTCGGCCTTTTCAGTCTCTTCAACCATTCTTTTAGAAAAATCCATGCTTCAGCCACTTCAGACCATCTCCTATACCTCAGATGTGCCTTATTTCCTTTCCATATGTAGATCCTTTCCAAAAGTGCTCTATTTTATCTTCCCACCATACTGTTTATTTTCCCCACTAAGGTCCTATCCATCTGGGGGGCTACATTTAAATTTCTTATGTCTATGATTCCATCCCTGACCAACCGAACCAACAGAGAAATTTCCCTCCGAACTTTCAAAATATTTCGCAATGCACAAGGCATAATACTAGGCCCCTTGACATCTTTGAACAAATTAGAAAAACCCATTCCCTTTGGAAAGACAGTCCCATAAGCGCACAGCGTGTTGAGCAGACTATAACTCTAAGTGAAGCAGGAAAAAGCAGATGGAGCTCCTTCCCAGAATGTGGGGCTTAATGAAGAGATTCACCAGGCTTCAGCTCTCTTTTCTGTCACTGTGTAGCTGGCTGACCTTGGGTATATTATTTTACTTCTCTATATTTTGTTTTCTTCCCTGAAAAAGGGATAATAGTATGAAATTCATACTATTGCTAAGAATAATAATAGAGATAATGAACATAGATTTTCTAGCTGGATATTTGGCATAGAAACCCCAATTGGTAAATTGTAATGACCCTTATAATTATTATGTTTTACACTACCATCCTTAATTTCAGGGCTAGTCTGTTTTTCTCCTTGAATTAAAGTTTCAGGTATGGAAATTAAATATCTTTGTAGAGACAAATGCATTTTAGTTTTTTGACTGAAATGTTTACTGATAATCATTATCAGATCAGTACCTCCTAAATAAATATTAACAAGACTACATTTCTTGAACTAAGATGTTATTTTCTCTTGCTGTTGACATTACTCGATACGAATGGAAATATAAGACCAGAGACAGGAAATAAATATGAGGAAGTAACAGTCTTATTAATACACTGATCTTGATTTAAAGTTATGATACATTTTGAGAAAGACATTTGTTAGTTTGATCAAACATTCCCATTCAACTAATGAGAACACTTTCCATTTTCTGAAAGACCATTTGTGAAAAAATATCAGATTACTGACCACAAAAATGTCAAAACCACCTAGTTATCTGGAAAAAACAGTGATAGAGATGATTCTCCATATAACACCAAAGAGAAAGACCTTAGCCTTGACCCATGGAGATTGCCTTTAAGGCGACAAAGTAATTTATTTTTCCAACCTAGACTCATTCAAATTCTTGTCTTCTCTGGTAATATTGCTGCAGGTTATATGCAGTGGGCCAAATTCATATCAGTCTTTTAACCTCTACAGAGCTCTTTGTAACTGCGTGGTGTATTGGTTTTGATGGAACTTTTCCTACTTCGTAATTGGGCTCTTCATGCTGAGAAACCTCTGGGGGATCTGGAGGGACAGCAGGGAAGATGTGCCTGTAGGAGGGAATCGGGCCAAAGGAAGGTATCTGTTAGACATTCATGTATTTCCATTTGGAGAGTGTATGTGGCTTTAATATTTGGGCTATGTTTATATATATAAAATATGAAAACCTCCATGTGAAAGGGAAGCATTCAAATAAAAATGAACAATTCAGGCAAAAATGACAAACCTTTGAATGTTTAGAGACTTTTGGATGCTTCCAAATTCAGTTGGCTGCTTGTTATGTAATTGGAGGCTGTGGATAAGAAAATTAGCAACATTACCATTGTCTGATTCCTCAGTCCTGGGTTCTACGTGTCCTATGTATATAGTTGAAAAAAAAATGAATGTAATGAGTTCATTTAGTTAGACATATGGAATTACTTCATTTTTATTTTGATAATTATGATTTCATATTGTTTTGGTTTTTATTATGATTTTATTACTTCAGACATGATCCACAGGTAGATGGTAATAGATGGTAAAAGAACTAAAGTTTGTGAGAGGAACTTCTTTTGCAGGAAGTCATTCTATTTCATGAAACTCACCAACTGTCAAAAGTCAATGAACTTGATACATAACGAACAGTAAGTCTTTCGTGTGCTTCATGACTCAGCAGCTGTAGCAAAATCAGAAGTTTGAATCACCAACTCCATTTTCCATAATGAAGTCTTCTTATGCATATTTAGTGTATGAGATTCAATGCATTTTCAGAACTAAAAACTAAATATGACTTTAGACTATAAGATTCACTCTTTTACTTTTGTTTTTTAAAAGTGACAAGATAGAAGAAAGGAATTCCAAACCATCAAATGTAGGAAATCTCTTTCCAGCAAAACAAAGTATTTCAGTTTTTCCAAATGCTTAAATCAAGTGAACCTAAAGTAGTAGTCTAGCTTGTACCATAAATTCAGCGATGCTATTTTTAAAATTTTGGAAAAAAATTAAAAATAAAACTGGAGGGGCACCTGGGTGGCTCAGTGGGTTAAGGCCTCTGCCTTCAGCTCAGGTCATGGTCCCAGGATCCTGGGATCAAGCCCTGCATCAGGCTTTCTGCTCAGCAGGTAGCCTGCTTCCTCCTCTCTCTCTGCCTGCCTCTCTGCCTACTTGTGATTTCTGTCTGTCAAATAAATGAATAAAATCTTAAAAAAAAAATGAAAATGTCATTCCATTATGAATGGCTCTATATGTGTTAAATGAGTTAAATTTAACTCTATATGAGTTAAATCATATAGAATGTTTTACATTGTTAATGTTTTGTGGTTTGCAAATATTTTTTGCATGTATTATTTTGATATAATTTACATTATAAATTCATGACATGGGTAAGGCAGCTTTGGCCAAGGTGAAGCCTCTATTAATCAAATTAAGTATTACACTCATATAAATAAAATTTAAAACTGATTCTTTTTCTGATCTGACATTCACTGCTCTGGCTATTGAACCTACACTCAAGTAGCTCACATGAAAAGAAAATGCTGTAGATGTAATAATTCTACTGTCATTCTTTTGTTATATCCATCTGAAGGGTCTCATGACTAAGGTTTTATTACATTACATTACATTTATTACATTATAACAAAAATGTAACTGCGATTTACAAAATGTGAGCAGCACTCAGCAGGTGGCGCTAATGAGACACAAAATATTGAATCCTCGCCTCCTACAGACGGAGATTAAGTAGTTTAGTAATTAAGAATGTTGGGGTTTAAGAACAGCCTGGTGGCATTGTTTCTCATCTGAGCAGTGCTGATGCCACATCAAATCATTTTAGAGATTTATTCAATCCCTTCTTTATACTGAGTTTGAAGATAATATTTATTCTTTCTTTTACTTCATAATATTAAAAAAAAAAAATAGACTTCTTTCACCTGAAAACTAAACCTAGTCATTTGCCCCTATGAACTTTCTTCCATTCATATGCTGGAGGAATGGGAAAAAAATGAATCTATTGTGGTTATTTTTTTAAGCACAGAATATGGACTTCAAAAAAGATTTTTAGGAGCTACTAACTCCCAAGAAATTATAATCCTATTTATCTTTGAGGGACACTTGGCAGATTATTTACCAGATCAACGTTTAGGCCCAGTGTTCCAAGGTGGAAAGTTCCTTTTGTTTTGTGGCTCTACTAAACATTCAGTATGAAAACTGGACATAATGTGGCATTAAATGAAAAATGAATTTTTCAGAATAAGGAAATTTAACTAGAGAGGATGAAATTATTTGCTTATTTTGTCAATTTAGCAATTAAGCTACACAAATAACATCTGCTCATGTATTAGGAAGTGCCTTGCTGGCTTCTGACCAAGTTATTTGAGAGGTATCTCACCAGGAAAGACAGAGTTGAATTTTAAATGGAGAATTCAGCAGAGTTTACTAAGAACAAACTAATGTGCATTCTCTGAAGTCACATTTCTACACAGGTTATATGGTCATTGACATTTCCGGTATCTTAAGTTTTTAAAGCTCAATTTTCTTCCAATAAAAACTAATCTCATCCCAAGTCTATATTCTAATTTGAATAAGGTGATCAATTTCACATTTTTGTGAATCCTATTTGAAACTAGCCACGCATAAAACTACTTCAAAAAACTTCCGTCTAAATGTCTAAGGTTTAAGAGACTTCTACGTAAAGGAAAATTGAGTTATTCTTTTTGTAAGTAACATTAATGATTGGAAACTCATAGAAATAACATTATTATATATTGTGGTGATGGTTACACAACTGTGAATATATTAATAATTTAATTGTACAATTAATTTAGGAGGTCCATAGATTTTCTATCCATGCTTAAACATTAAACGTGATAAGCTACTGAAAAACCTCCTCTACATTCTCCTCTTCTTTCTTCAAATCAGAGATTATGACTGTTGTATTCATTGCCCTTTCTCAACAAAGATGACCTCTTCCCAGGTACCAGATTTTGTTGCTCGTAATGATGCAAAGGAAAGGCCATGGAGCAGTGAATTCAAGTATTTTGTGGGCATAGCCAGGATCTTTGATCATGTTACAGGATCAAGTTTCCCAATGGGAGGAGTCTGCTAAGACAGCCAATTAACTTCTTAGTAGGATTATTTGAGAATAATTTAATATATTTCCTGCCTCCACAAGTTCCCTAACCGAGCATGATTTATTTTAATCTATCCATGGGAGCAAAGTCATTAAGAAGACAGATGTGAACTATGATGTGTGGAAAAAAGGCAGAAGAAAAATTTCCTTACTACCTGTAGCCCATTGACAAGTCCTTGAAACAGGCAGAGTGACATTCCTCTAGGGACTCAACTGCCTCAATGATAATACTTAATACTTTGCTAAGGGCAAAAGGCAATCCTAGCCTGACTCCCCACCCCTTTGCCAGCGCCCCCCCGCCCCCTGCGCAGGATCCTGTAAGTCTCATTTAGTGTATAAAAATTCCTTTGAAAACTTTGTTTATCTCTAAATTCCCCAAGATATGTGTTGGCAATCATCCCCCAAGCATATGGCCGACTGATATCCATCTGAAGAGTCTCATGACTAAGGTTTTATTAGATGGTAATAAATGACCGTTTACCAATGATAACTAGCCCCCTCAAGGTTCTGAAAACCTTGTTTCGAAAAAAAGAGACTTACGCTATCCTTAACCCTCTCCCGACTTGAGTATATAATAGGTTACTCCTCATGACCCCAGTGCTGCTCTTTCTGCCCGTGGGTCCTGTCCCGGTGCTTTAATAAAACCACTTTTTTGCACCAAAGACATCTCCAAGAATTCTTTCTTGGCTGTCAGATTTGAACCTAATGTCTTTCCTACATCAAATTACTTGCCCTATTTAGAAATGTTCATAACTTATGGGGTCCATAGATTTTCTATACATGATTAAGCATTAAATGTGATAAGCTATTGAGGAAACTTCTCTACTTTTTCCTCTTCTTTCTTCATCTTCTTCTTAACACCTTTATTGGTATCTAATTTGCAGCATATCGTTCATCCATTTACAGTGTACAATCAAATTATTAATATATTCATAGTGTGTGACCATCGCCACAATCAATTTGAAAATATCTCATCACCCTCAAAACAAACCCCATATCCATTAACCTTTTCCCATATCTTCTCCCAGCCCCTTCCCTCTAACTCCTGAGTCCTAGGTAACCACTAAACTGTTTTCTATCCCTATAGATTTGCCCATTCTGGACACTGCATATAAATTTTATACATTTCATTTCATTTATAAATGGAATCATACAGTACGTGCTCTTCTGTGATTGGCTTTACTTAGCATAATATTTTCAAGGCTCATCCACATTGTGGCATGTATTAGTACTTGATTTCTTTTTAATGCCAAACAATATTCCATTGTATGGATATATTATATTGTATTTATCCCTTTATCAGTTGAGGGACATGTAGGTTGTTTTCACATTTTGGCTATTATGAATAATGCTGTGGTCACAACACAAAGCGTTTATGTAATATATAATTTTTTTGGGTAAATACTTAGGAGTGGATTGCTTAGTAATATGGTACCTTTGGTACCCTTTTGAGGAACAGCCTGTTTTCCACAGTGACTGTATCATTTTTCATTTCTATAAGCAATGTATAAGCATTTGAATTTCTCCACATTTTTGCCAAACTTGTTTTTGTTGTCTTTTTGATTATGGCTATTCCAGCAGGTACAAAGTGGTATCTCCTTGTGTTTTGATTTGCATTTCCCCACTGGCTGATAATATTGAGCTTCTCTTCATGTGCTGATTGACCATTTTTATATCTTCTTTGGAGAACTCTTTGGATTTATATATCTTCTTTGTGTTTATTTAGATCTTTTGTGCATTTCTATATATTGAGGTATCTTTTGTTGTAAGAGCTTTTTATATAGTCTAGATATATGATTTATAAATTCTATTCTGTGTATCATCTTTCCACCTTTTTGATGGTGTTTGGGAAAGCACAAAAATGAAGACCTTTCATACTTGATTTTAGCAGTTTGAGTTTTCTCTTGTTCTTGGTCAGTCTAGCTAAAGTTTTATCAAGCTTTGATCTCATCAAATAATGAAGTTTTAATGTTAGTGATTTTTGCTTTCATTTTTCTGTTCTCCATTTGATTAATGTCTGCTCTAATTTTTATGATTTCCTTCCATTGGCTTGATTAGTTTAAGTTATTCTTTTCATTGCTTTAAGATGAAAGATTAGGATATTAAATTGAGATTTTTCTTCTTTTTTGATATAGGTGTTTAGATCCATATATTTCTTTGTAAACACTGATTTGGTTGCATTTTGGTAATTTTGGTTTGTTGTATCTTTGTTTTCATCTTAAAATATTTTCTAATTTCCATTGTGATTTCTTTTTTTTTTTAAGATTTTATTTATTTATTTGACAGAGAGAGAGATCACAAGTAGGCAGAGAGGCAGGCAGAGGGGGAGAGGGAGGGGGAAGCAGGCTTCCCCCCCAAGCAAAGAGCCCAATGTGGGACTCGATCCCAGGACCCTGAGATCATGACCTGAGGTGAAGGCAGAGGCATAACCCACTAAGCCAGCCAGGTGCCCCTCCATTGTGATTTCTTATTTGGCACATTGGATACTAAGGGATATGTTGTTTAATTTCCACGTATTTGTGAATTTCCTAAATTTTTTGTTATTGATTTAGAATTTTATTCCACGGTGGTCAGAAAACATTTGTGTTTTTAATGATTTTAATAATTGTACATTCATTGACGGTTATTTTATGGTTAACCTATGATCTATCCTGGAGAATGTTTCATAGGTACTTGAGAAGAATATGTATTTTCCACTTGCTGAGTAGATTGTTCTAATGATGTCTGTTAGGTCTAGTTGGTTTACAGTTCCTTGTTGCCACTCTGTCTAGTTGTTCTAGCCATTACTGAAAGTGAGATATTAATATCTCCAACTATTACTATTGAATCTTCAGTTTTTCCCTTAAGTTCTGTCAATATTTGCTTCACATATTTTGAGACTTCGCTGTTACATACACATGTGTTTAGAATTCTTGATAAATTGACTCTTTTTTGTTACAAAATGTCCCTCTTTATCCCTAGTAACCCCTTCGGTTTAAAGGCTATTTTGTCTGATACTAGTGTAGAACTCTAGCTCTCTCATGGCTGCTGCTTGAATATTTCTTTTTCCATTCTTTCCCTTCCAACCTATGTGTACCTTTGAATCTAAAGTGTGCCTGTCTTATGCAGAGTTAGATTTTTAAAAAAAAATTTATTTATTTATTTGAGAGAGGGAGAGAGAGCACAAGCAGGGAGAGGGGCAGAGGAGAGGGAAAAGCAGACTCCTTGCTGTACAGGAAGCCTGATATGGGCGGGGCTCCATCCCAGGACCCTGAGATCATGACCTGAGCCAAAGACAGACGCTTAACCACATGAGCCACCCAGATGCCCCGATCTTGTTTTTTAATACACTCAGCCAATCTCTGACTTTTATTTGGATTGTTTAATCCACTTACCTTTTATGTTATTACTGATATAGTTGAATTTTGTGTGACAGTTTTCTTTTTGTTTTTTGCATCTCATTCTTTTTTGTTCTTCTGTTCCTCTTTTATTGCTCTCTTTGAATGAAGTAAAATTTTCTAGTTTAACATTTCAATTCTTTAAATAATGATGCAGGACAGCTGGGTTCTTGTCTCACAGACTGGAAGAATGAATCTCAAGAACAAAGGAGAGTAAAGTGATAAAAGTTTATTAAGTGAAAATACAGGAAAAGCTTTCAAGAGTGAGAGGGGTTCCCGACAGGGTTGACACTGAGGGCCTTTAGGGTTGGTCTTTTATAGAAAGCTGACTGGGGGACTTGAATCCTTTTAACATTGCTGTTGATATCACCATTGAGCAAGGACTAGTGATAACACCTTCAATGGCTTTCTCATTTTTTAGGGTCTGGTTATTCTTTGCTGGTCTCAGGTGATTATCATAAAAAAGACACGCACCCTACATGCCTAGGGCAGGGTGGGCTGGTTTGTTCCCTCATCTTTGGTTTCCCCACACCTTCACATTTTTGGGATTTCTGTGAGCCTGATCACAGAGCCCCCTATCTGTCTTTATCGACCTAACCCAGTCTGTCCCTTACTCAGTAATTTTTTTACTACTGTTTTGTGTTATTTTCTTAGTAGTTGGTCTAGGCCTTACTATATATATCTTATCAGAATCTACTTCACATTTATACTAAATTAATACCAGTTTATGTGTAGTAAAAGCCCAATAATACATTGTTCTAATTATTACTTTATATAATTATTCCTTTTAAAGATGCGGGGAGAAGAAAAAAGGGCAAATATGTATTTATTGTTTGTTAGAGTAGCTTTCCTATTTACCATTCCTGGTTCTTTTCATTTGTTCTTGTGGATTCTCTTTATTTGTTCTTATGGATTCCTCTAGTGTCTTTTTCTTACTCCTGTATAGTTCTGTTTCCACGCACCTACTTTGTGCATTAATTGTCAAATATTATTACATTCGTATATATTATAGGCTCAATGATACAATTTTATGGATATAGTTTTATACAATTGCTTATTAAAATAAGTTAAAAGAAGAAAAAGGAAGAAATATGCATATACTCTCTTTTCTAATTAAATTTGCCCACATTCTTTGATTTTTCGTGAGGATTTGAACTACTGTCAGGGTCACTTTCTTTGTTTCATTGTCATTCCCAGTGTCTTTCAGCTTGAACTTCCTCATACTCTGTTCCTTTACAGTCATTTCCCTTAGTGAAAGCTTTCAAGCTCCACTTTCATAGTTTATCTCTTTCTTGTACAAAATCTTTTTCTTATTGAAAGCTGTTTTGATTATGATGTACCTTGGTACAATTTTTTTTAAGCCACAGGTGGAATTTATTTAAAAAACCAAAAACAATCCCAAACAAGACTTCTTTTGACATCAAAATATAGAACAGATAATTCTATCCAGGAGTTCTTATGGATATAAATATCTAGGTTAAATGCAACACCTTGTAAAAAATATGATTTTATTCTATTTATCTTTTTTATAACTATATTTAGAGTATTTTTTAAGTCTTATTTTATTTTAGAGAGAGAGAGGGGGAGGATGCGCAGAGGGAGAGAGAGAATCTCAAGAAGACTCCGGCTGAGCGTGGATCCCCACACAGGGCTCTATCTCATGACCCTAAAGATCACAACCTTTGAGATCACAACCCATGAGATCACAACCTGAGCTGAAATCCACAGTGGGAAACTCAACCAAATGAGCCACTCAGGAGCCTTCTTTATAGAGATTTTTAAGTGGTTTTAGGTTCACACACACAAAATGAAAGTTACAGAGATTGTCTCTATATCTCCTCCTCTCATCTGTGCACATCTCACTATCAACATCGTGCAAGGGTTGGTACATTTGTTGTAATTAATAAACATATGTTTACAGATTGTTATCACCCAGAGTCCATAATTTACATTAGAGTTCACCCTTGGTGTTGCATTTTCTATGTCTTTAGACAACTGTATAGTGGCATGCATCTGCCATTTTGATACCATGCAAAGTAGTTTCACTGTCCTAAAAAGTCTCTGTGCAGCGCTTCTTTTCTTCTGCATCCTTCCTAAGGTAACCTTTGGTGACTACTGATCCTTTTACTGTCTCCATGCTTTTGTGTTTCCCAGAATATCATATAGTTGGAATCAGGAAATGTGTAGCCTTTTCAGATTTGTTTCTTTCACTTGGTAATCTCCATTTATGTTTCCTTCAGGTCTTTTCCTGGCTTGATAGCTACCTTTTTGGTGCTAAATAATATCACAATGTCTGCATATACCACAGTTTATATGTGCACTTACTGAAGGACAACTGGGTTACTTCCAAGTTTTTGCAATTATGCATTAAGTTGCTATAAACTTCCTACACAGGATTTTGTGTGGATGTTATGTTTTCAATTCATTTGAGTGACTACTAAGAAGCACAACTGATAGATTTTATAAGAACATACTTAATTTTGTAAGAAAATCCAAACTGTATTCAAAAGTAACTTATCATTTCGCATTTCCAGAAGCACTAAGTGAGAGTTCCTGTTGTTCTGTATCCTCATTAATATTTGGCATTATCAGTATTTTGGATTTTGGCCATTCCTATAGGTGTGTGGTGGTATCTCTTTGTTGCTGCTGTTTTGAATTTAAGTGCTTTTTATTTTTTGACCCCTACATGACATGTTTTTTTGTTTTTGTTTTTCCTTAAAAACAATGCCCCCATACCAAATAAATCTAGGTCAAAATAAATGAAGAGCTCAAGATGATTTTGTCTAAGTCCTGACTGTGTGGATGAAAAGCGGCAAGCAGTTTTGACAACAGGCGATAACAACCAAAATTATAGCCAAATATGTTAACATATTTTTACATTTAAACCAGCCTTAAAGTAAATCATACATGAGGTCACACCATCCTCACAGTAGTTCATGATAACAACCATGTTATCTGGATTCATGTATTCATAAATAAAGAACTGGAACTTGGTGAAATTAGCAAGGATGTGCTTGATTTGTCCTATAGCCCCTGCCATAAAAGGTTTTACTCTTTCTGACCTCTGTTCTTTAAGTTTTCCTTTGATTTATTTCATATAATCTTTGATGTATTTCTCGTGGGTTTCTTTTGTGAATCTGATTTCTTGCAGGTGATGGATCATGACAATATCAACATCACTGATTACTGTGTTTTGAGTCCCTTTGTCCTTGGGGCCTTCTGTGAAGGCATTTTCACCAATGAACTACTTATCAATGTTACCCTATGTCTTATTGGCCATCTTCCCCTTCCCCTCAGGCACAACCCAGCTCATCATGGCTTATGAGATCTCAGTAGATGATTATGACAATGGCTGGAGAGAGTCTATGGTAGCGCTAGCCTTGTAGGAGCCCAGAGCAGGAAGTGGGATGCAGCCTAGAAAGGCATGCCGGGGGAAGGATAGTGGGTAGAAAAGTTCTCTGTTCAGATTTTTTTTGCTTATTTTTTAGTAGGGTTTTTTGTTTTTTTTTATTGTTGAGTATTGTGTTTGTATTTTTGGACAACAGTCATCTACCAGCTATTGTCTGGTAAATATTTTTTCCCAGTTTGTGGCTTGTCTTCTCATTTTCTTCACTGTATTTTTGTAGAGCAGAAGTATATGATTTTGACTCATTAATTTAGTCAAACTTATCAATTATTTCTTTATACATTGAGCTTTCGATATTTTATGTAAAATAATATTGCCTTCCAAGGTCATCTAGGTTTTCTCCTGTTATCTTCTAGGAGTTTTATTGTTTTATGTTCTACACTTAGGTTGATGGTTAATTGTGGGTAAGATATAAGGTCTGAGTCACAATTCTCTTTTTTTTTCTTTCTCTTTCTTTCTTTTTTTTTTTTTTTTGCATGTGAATTTTTTTTTCTAGCACAATTTGCTAAAAGACAATCTTTGCTCTATAGTATTACCTTTGCTTCTTTGTCAGAAATTAGTTGACTATGTTTATGTGAATCTATTTCTGTACTCTTTATGCTGTCCCATTGATTTATTTGTTTATTCTTTTGCTGATACCATACTGTCTTGATTACTGTAGCTCTATAGTAAATCTTGAAGTCAGGTAGTGTAAGTTCTCTATGTTCTTTTTCAATATTGTGTTGGATATTTTGGGTCTTTGGCTTTACCATATAAACTTTAGATTCACTTTGTCAATATCCACAAATTAACTTAAGATTTTAATTGATATATCATTATAGATCAAGTGGGGGAAAAAGTGATATCTTAAAAATATTGAGTCTTCCTATCCATGAGTATGGATTACCTCTCCATTTATTTCATTCCTTTATTTATGTGATTTCTTTTATCAGCGTTTTATAGCTTTCCTCATATAGTTCTTGTATATATTTTTCAAGATTTGTACAAGTATTTTATTTTGGGAGTGCTCATGCAAATGGTATCATGTTTTTAATTTCAAATTCCACTTATTCATTGCTGCTATATAAAAAAGCAATTGGCTTTTATATATTAACCTCGTATGCTACAATCTTGCTATAATCACTTTTTAGTTGCAAGTTTTTTGTTGAATTTTTTGGATTATCTCCATAATCATGCCACTTTTGAACAATGACGATTTTACTCCTCCTTCTTAATCAGTATGCCATTCATTTCCTTTTCTTGTCCTATTGCATTGCTAAGACTTCCAGTACAATGTGAAATAAAAGTGGTGAAAGAGAACATCCTTTCTTTGTTCCCAATCTTATAGGGAGTTTTCAGTTTGGTTTTTTTTTTTTTTTTTTTTTTTTTT
>NC_081561.1:89921137-90042093 GCF_022355385.1 Mustela nigripes | reverse complement strand
TTTTTTTTTTTTTTTTTTTTTTTTTTTTTTTTTTTTTAGTAGAGTTTCCTTCATGTTTCTTCTGCTTGGGATTTACTTTCATCAAATTTGAAAAAATCCTGGGCCACTATTTTAATTTTTCTTTTTCTCCTGTCCTTCAGGGACCTAATTACAGAAAGATTAGGCCACTGAATTCTTTCCAGTGTATTGATACACTGTTCTTTTTTGTCTTTCAGGTTTTTTTTTCTCTCAGTATTTTATCTTGGATAATTCCTGTTATTATATTTCAAGTTTACTGATCTCTTTTGCAGTGTTTGATCTACTCTTAATCTTATAAAATTTATTTTCCTCTGTAGAAATTGAATATGTCTTTTTATATTCACCATTTCTCTATGTTAATGCTAATGTTTTCTTCTTCCTTCTCAAACACAAGGTTTAAGGTTTTAGTACATTTTTGACATCTTTATCTATTTATTGTATCATCTGATACAATTGTTTGTATCATCTGACAAATTGTTTCTTTTCTTTTTCTTCTTCTGTTTTCTTTTTTTGGTTGAGATTTCCAGCTTATTTGCATAAATTTTAAAAAACAAAGAATGTTTACATATACTTCTGAATAGATTTTGTTCAGTTTAGGGCAATGAAATATACATTTTATAAACATTGAAAACTTCAGTATTAAAAATGTGTGCTTCAATTACATAGAAATTATATTTTTTCATACAATTTTATTCTCTTGGAACAATGAGACAGTGAACTTTGAAGTCAAATATATTAGACTTCAAAATACAGTTTTACTAAAGACTTTAGGAAATTAAGCAAGTCATCTTACCTCTATGAATTTTGATCATCTCATATGTAAAATTAAGACTCACATATGTACCTCATAGACACTAAAAACATTAAATTAGATGTTACTTTAAGGCACCTTTTGTGATGTATAGAACATTGATGTATAGAACTTTTTTAATTTAAAAAAATGTTTTTAATAAAAAATATTGTCCCTTTGGTAGATGTTTATTCTGATGTGTACTGATTCTATACAAATGAGATAATACCCATGCACCTATATGCAATTTGGTGATATATCTAAATATATACATAATTATAATAATTTTATAATATTTTAATAAAATATCAGTAAGGCTATTATTATTAAGGCATTCATTATCGCTCCAATCTCATTAACCTAAGACCTTGAGTAAATACATATGGATTCACTTAAAATGCAAAAATTCAATTCTAGATGCCTCATTTCTGTAATGTCAGGCAATTGGATATTTATCAATCTAGCTTTTAGACTAAACATTTTTCTCATCTAAATGCTTAACATTGGGGTGCCTGGGTGTCTCAGTGGGTTAAAGCCTCTGCTTTCGGCTCAGGTCATGAACCCAGGGTCCTGGGATCGAGCCCTGCATTGGGATCTCTGTGCAGCAAGGAGACTGCTTTCCTTCCTCTCTCTCTGCCTGCCTTTCTGCCTACTTGTGATCTCTGTCTGTCAAATAAATTAAAATAAATAAATAAATAAATAAAATGCTTAACATCATCAGACACAGTCAGAAAAGAGTACGTATATTCATACACCGATTTAGACTCCAATTTGTTCTCACATAACAAAGGTTAGAATGGAATAGTGGCAGTTTAAAAGTGAGAGATTTCTTAATGTAGAAGATTGCTTTGGTAGTTAATTTATTTTGCATAATAAGACTGGATGATAAAAGATAAAGTTAAAATAACTTTGAAGATAAAATTCCTAGAGACATTCTCAACTTATATGTAATATTGATTGCCTTGATATATATGACATATAAGTGATTTATATACATATACATTTATATACATTATATGCATTCAAACTGATTTTATTTAGCCAACCTTAACCTAATAACAAATTAAGTAATGAAATCCAAGAAGAATATGATAAGGACTTGTAATCAAGTTAGAAAACATGAAATTGACTACAGTGCAAATGTTTATCTTGGCTAATGAAACTATGATATTTTTTTTTAAAAGATTTTATTTATTAATTTGACAGAGAGAAATCACAAGTAGACAGAGAGGCAGCCAGAGAGAGAGAGAGGGAAGCAGGCTCTCTGCTGAGCAGAGAGCCCGATGCGGGACTCGATCCCAGGACTCTGAGATCATGACCTGAGCCGAAGGCAGCGGCTTAACCCACTGAGCCACCCAGGCGCCCCACTGAGCCACCCAGGCGCCCCGAAACTATGATAATTAAATGCTGTTACTGATCAGAAATATTTGAACAATTGCTTACATTTTAGAAATGGGTTAGCACATTTCGTCAGCTTATGGCTAGATCATTGTACATAGTTCTTGACTAATTTTCTTTTTATCACACAATTTTATTCTTTAGTAACCAAGAACCAGCCTAATGTCATTTCTAACAAAGAATGTTATTTAGCTAACTTCAGAACTGTACCACTTCTGAGAAATTTACATTAAACTCAGATGGTGTTAATTTGGAAAATCATTTTGGTTTTGGGAATACACTATTTAAAATAGTGTTATTGGGGGCCTGGGTGGCTCAGTAGTTTAAGCCTCTGCCTTTGGCTCAGGTCATGATCTCAGGGGTCCTGGCCACCACATCTGGCTTTCTGCTCAGCAGGGAGCCTGCTTCCTTCTCTCTCTCTGCTTGCTGCTCTGCCTACTTGTGAGCTCTCTCTGTCAAATAAGTAAATAAAATCTTTAAAAAATAAAATAAAATATAATAGCATTATCAAGGTAAGGGGGGATTAAAGAGTACACTTATCATCATGAGCACTGAGTTATGTATGGAACTGCTGAATCGCTCTCTTGTATAATTGAAACTGGAAAAATAGTGCATTATATGTGTATTGAGTATATATTTAGGGGTAGCATTGCTCAGTCATAGGCATTCATATGTTCAATCTTAGTAGATATTGTCCAGCAAGTTTCCAAAAGAAAAAAAAAGTTAGAATTCACTTTGGAAAATTGTTCATTTCAGCTAAAGTTGAACATATTCAATCATTGTGATCTAAAAAAAAAAAAAAAAAAAAGAAAAGAAAAAAAAAAAGAAAATCTACACCTGACATTCAAATGTGCATCAGAAGACAAAGAATATTAATGGAAACATTGGCTAAATTAGCTAAAACCATAAAGAATCTAAATGTCAACATTAGAAGGGGTACATACAGTGGCATGTTTATATTGGAATACTCCGTGGCAATGAAAAATGCTACACACAAAATCACGAAGGGGTCTCACTGATATAATGTTGAGAGAAAGAAACCGTACACAAGATTAAATACTTTATGGTTCCGTTTATAACATGCTCAAAAGCAGCAAACTAATCTTAGATGCTAAAAGTTAGAATAAATAGCAGTCACTGCGAGGGATAATGGTTAGATTGTAGGTTCTGAGCAGTGGTTAGATTAAGCTGTACCTTTAGGAATCGTGTACTTACGCATACCATATTTCAATAAAATATGTTGAAAAACTAATACGCCAGCTGTTGGAAAGTTTCCTTATTTCGGGTGAAAAAAATGGGTCAAGAAAGAAGAGTGGGGAAGGAATTCCATTCTTTGCTCCATCCTTTGTCACTCATTCTCTTTCCTAAATTGAGTGTTCCAATGCCAGGACCTTGCCAGCTCAGCTCCTGAATTCGCAGGTTGGCAACCATCTGGGGCTCCTCCCGCTTGGAGGCGGGTAAGGATGGAACTCTGTAGGGGCGCGAGTGAAAGAGAGGACTCAAATCCCTTCCAATTCCACACATTTCAGTAGGAAATGCAGAAACAAGAGCAAAGCTGTGGAAAGAGCAAAGTGCCCGCCGCGGGTCTGCTATTCCCACGGTCTCAGCTGCGGTTCGCTGGGCAGCGGCAGGAGGACTTCCTCCCCTCCCCGCGAACTGTCGGGCAGGTACTTTTATTAATTCCGGAGGGAGAAATCTTTGTTCACAGCAGGATTGTTCTCCGCTAGCTATAAAGGAAAATAAACCACTAAGGATTAGAACAAAGACGCAAATGCTTTGCCTTTTTCTGTTTTTAAATTTAGAGCCTGTACGCGCCGGTGTGCCGCTTCCAGAAGTGAAGCACCTGAGCGTGGACAGACTTCTCACCAAGGCCCGGTCCTCTTTGGGACGTGGCAGTGTGACTTGCTCTCCCCAGGCAGTAAACTTGCCCCTGTGAGAGGGAAATTGATTAAGCCCAAGTGTGTGGTGCACTTGTCAGGGCATCAGGGCGCATGGAAACTCCAGTGGACTCTCCCGGAAAGGAGAACATGCCCCCCAAATCTCTTTGCAACCTCTCCGAGAGCGCAGAGGTGAATCCGGGCGACTTGGTCCCCGGAGTGTCGGAGAGAGACTTCCTGCCATCCTCCGACGGGACCCGCGCCAAGTTCGTGATCCGCTGCGTGATCCCGTGCCTCTACCTGCTCATCATCACGGTGGGCTTGCTGGGCAACATCCTGCTGGTGAAGATCTTTATCACCAACAGCGCCATGAGGAGCGTCCCCAACATCTTCATCTCTAATCTGGCCGCCGGGGACTTGCTGCTGCTGCTCACCTGCGTCCCAGTGGATGCCTCGCGTTACTTCTTTGACGAGTGGATGTTCGGGAAAGTGGGCTGCAAACTGATCCCGGTGATTCAGCTCACCTCCGTGGGGGTTTCCGTGTTCACTCTCACTGCCCTCAGCGCCGACAGGTGAGGGTGCAGGTGGTGGTGGTGTGGCCTGGAAAAGAGGTGGAGAGGGGGAGGAGGGCCCCTTGGCGGGGGGGTTAGGGGGTGAGGGGGTTGGAATGGCTGGGGATGGGCAAGGAGAGAAGGAGAGTGTACCTGGGAATTAGAATAAAAGGAGTTAAAACGGACTGAGCTGTGAAGCTTGAAAAAAATGTATATAACAAAATTATTACTTTTAAGATATTCAACATTGCATTAGTTTGAAAGTAGTTTTAAAAGTGCATATTCTGGTCTTCCTCCTCCCCTGCACACACTTTGGAAAGCTTTATTATCTATTTTGTAGAAATGCTTGGAATAATTGGGCAACAGTGAAACTACCATGTAGAAGCTCTTCTTGTGTGCCCAAATTAATAACCTGATAGGTAAGAATGTCTGACTTAATATTAGGGAAATGTTTGATTTTGAGGTTTTTCAAATATGGGGAAATATCATTTACACTCATTAACTAACTTCTGTTATTTATTTGAAGTCAAACAACTACAATAGTAAGTGCTCTTTAGACAGATGACTACACATTTTTGTTTTAATATCTCAAGTCAACTGTTTTCCCCCCTCACTCCCAACAGGTAGGTACCAAATTTTAGTGTCTTAAAATGGTGCTGTAAAAATAGATTTTTGATATCAAAACTGCTTTTCACATATTTTAATTGTGGGGAAGTGACCATTATTCTACCTTGCAGATCAGCTAAGTTCAACTGTGTCATTCTCTAGGTGAAGATACTGAGGCCCAGGGAATGTAAATTTCACTGGCAGAACAGAGAGAAGAATCCAGGTCAGCTGACTCGTGGTTCAGTGCCCCTACCTCAGTCTCTCTATGATCATGCTTTCAGGCATTTAAGCAGAAAGGATGTCTGGATGAGGATGGTGATGGAATGTCCAATTAGGCAACTGTACGTGGAACCCTGGTCTAATTCCCTTGTGGATAGGATATGGACTTATGCTATTTAGGCAAACAATTGGATGATTAAGTTGTTTACTCTCCTCTTCTTTAATTTACATCGTGTTATTAATGGAAAATAAGTCCATCTAAATTTCTTGGTATTGGGCGCCTGGGTGGCTCAGTGAGTTAAGCCGCTGCCTTCGGCTCAGGTCATGATCTCAGGGTCCTGGGATCGAGTCCCACATCGGGCTCTCTGCTCAGCGGGGAGCCTGCTTCCCTCTCTCTCTCTCCCTCTCTGCCTGCCTCTCCGTCTACTTGTAATTTCTCTCTGTCAAATAAATAAATAAAATCTTAAAAAAAAAATCCACAGAAATCTCTTTAAAAAAAAATAAATTTCTTGGTATTTGCAATAATACCCCTCCATCACTCTGGCATTGAAGAGCTCTTCTTCACTGAGGGAAAGACAATGGTCACTGGGGAGTTGAGAGCTCCTATCTTTTTAAACCAAATATTATTGACTTTTTGGGTTGTGTCATATTCTTTTTAAAATCACATTCCTATAAAAATAGGTGCCTTTGGGTAGATTATGCACCTCATCTTGCTAATAGGACACCATTTCTATTACCTTTTATGAAGTTTCCCTTGACTCCTATAATTAAAATGTGACTTTTTCATTTAGCTGCCCTTCCTTATCGGATCTATTTTAATTAGAAAGTTAAAAAAGTTACTTAATGATTAGAATAAAAGTTAATGAATAGCTATCATTACAATAGTTAAAATTACTATCATTGTGCTTTTATTTCCATAAGTAGCAAGATCCAAGGCTTGAGTACATTTCATGCCATTTTTCTCAACCTATTATCATGGAGACCCGCAGGTAAATTGGCTCTGACTGAGCTGAGAGAACATGCTATTCCTCACGTACTTACTGACTTTTTCAGTTTGTTATGTGTGGCAGTACTCTGCAAATGAAGCACAACAACTTATACTAAGGACAATAGAAAGTGGGTTACCTTTTCTACTTGGTCCAGGTTCTACTTTGCCTTTTAGTGCTTGTTTGGGAAATATAAACTAAGTAACTGAAATCACTAGTGATGAAATGACCCATACATTCCAATATTCAATTAAAGTGGTTTGGAAATGTTTTGCTGGATATTGTCTACATGTGTACTTTTCTTCCAGAACATAGTAATCACATGTTGATAAGTACTTCATCTCCTCATATTTTATTTAAACAAATGTTATGATTTCCTGTACAATTTGATTATAAATAGAATACTAATCTCCCTTAGCACTGTACTTTCTGTGTGTGAGTTTATTACCCTCACAACATTATGAATTAGGTATTAATATTATTACCATTTTAAACTAAAGAAAACTAAGTCTTGAAATTAAGCAACACTTTCGTGATCTGATAATGAGATGGATCTAGCATTTGAGATCAGTTCAAAGCCCATACTCTTCACATTAAGCCATGTTATTGCTTTGCTTTTTTTTTTTTTTAAAGATTTTATTTACTTATTTGACAGAGATCACAAATAGGCAGAGAAACAGGCAGAGAGAGAGGAGGAAGCAGACTCCCTGCTTGAGCAGAGAACCCGATGCGGGGCTCGATCCCAGGACCCTGAGATCATGACCTGAGCTGAAAGGCAAAGGTTTTAACCCTCTGAGCCATCCAGGCGCGCCTGTTATTGCTTTTCTAATCGTAAGAAATTATTAATGATCTTTCCTACTAATAGTAGGAAAAATTCAGTTTGAAACAAAGCACCCAAGAGTAAAAAAGGAAAAATGATTGCAAAAGCTGATTTATTAGATTCAACAAAGGCAACAGAACATCATAAATGCGATTGTAAAATAAATGTCTCAAAATTAAAGAGTAGTTGTAGCAACAGGAACACTAAACAAAGAAAAAATAGAAAACACATACACACAAAACTCAAAACCCTGTTAGTAGGGTTTTTTTTTTTTTTTTTAAGATTTTATTTATTTATTTGACAGAGAGAGTGAGCACAGGCAGATAGAGTGACAGGCAGAGGCAGAGAGAGAAGCAGGCTCCCTGCTGAGCAAGGAGCCTGATGTGGGATTCGATGTGGGACTCGATGTGGGACTCCATCCCAGGAGGCTGGGATCATGACCTGAGCCGAAGGCAGCCGCCTAACCAACTGAGCCACCCAGGCATCCCCTGTTAGTAGGGTTTTTAAACAAGTTTTAAATTCAGTTGTTTGTTAAATCAAATATCTTGTTTTCATGAGATGGCTTGAATGTCTTGCTTAAGAAAAGAGAGAGAGTTTAGAAGTAGAGATCACAGTGATGTAGAAAAAGGAAGAGGAAGATAATTCTATTTCAGAAAGCATACTGGAATGTGATGTGGACTTCAGTGTTCTAGAGCAGAGACTGACATAAGAAATATAATTCTTATAAATCTACCTTGGGGCCTAAATCACCTTGATCACTAGGGCCAAAGGGTTGTGTGGGTGACACTTTTGGTACTCAAAATTATTATCCTTGGCTTTCCAAACTTTTATGAGAAGTTTCAACTGATTCATCCTTTAGAAAATTCCTTTCTGCTCACTGTAGATGTGCCTCAGAGCTGTATCACAGCCAGAGTGTGTCAAGGAGATAACAGTGTGATCCAGGAGGGTGAGAGTGGTGACTTTTGTTTGGTTTCTACTTTTATCTTGATGAATTTTTTTGTATTTTGGAAATGTACTTGTTTGCTTGCTCATATGGCTGACATTGTAGATCTCTCCTTCACTCTCTAATACAGTAGCTTCATTTCCAAGCTTAGAATGTAATTTCTTTGATTCTTGAAGACCTTTTGGCCTCTAAAAGGCCCTAATTAAAGTGCAAATAGCTTTTAAGAATGAGTTCTTTTTCTTTTACAGGAAAAATTTCTCAGATTCCTCGTGCCAAATTGCAAACTTTATAATTTTATGTATTTACAAATGTAAAACTAGACAATTCTTATTCATTTTTTACGTGTTAACTAAAATGCATTTATAAATTAAATATTAAAAATCTATAAAATAATAAAGGTGAGATTAATATTAATTTAATGTATTGGATTATGTTGTTTTTCTAATATTAAATAGCCAATATTGGATTGAAAGCAAAAGTAATTTTGCACCAAATCTGACTAAAGTGTTAAAATATTCATGATTTCAAACTTCTGTTTGCTTGTTGAAATAATCAGATATAATTTCATAACTGAGCTGGTTCTGTTAGGTATGAACCTTGAATCATTAACATTATTTGGATATTTTACCAATGCAAACAGATATTCTCTTCAGTATAATTATTTGTTAAAATAGTGGAACAGATCAAATGTAGGCTCTGGATCTATACTCCCTAGGCTGTAAGAAACATTTTTAGTGGTCTCAATCCAGTGATGGGGCAGGGGAGGGGGCTGGAGGAGGGGGAGGAATGCCATAATCTGTTTGCTGGGACCAAAACTCAGATACTCATTAACCAGTTAGCCCGGCCTGCAGATGCTTTCTCCTTTGGTCTGGAGCCCTGGGTAGCATGTGATCCTTCGGTCTGGAGTCCTGGGTAGCATGTGAGAAGGCTTTCTTCTCTGCACTGACATTATATATTTCTTAGTGTATTTCTAAACTCTTCTGGAGAGTTCAGATTCCCTACTTGCCCTGATAACCCATTTTATCAGAGTGAGGGCTTTCTTTTGTTTGTCAAGTTGTTCCAAAAGAATTTAAGGGAGCTTAAAAATAAAGATACAAACAACATACAACAGAAATAAAAATGGGAGGAAACCCAGGTAGAGGAAAAATAAAAAGTTGAAGACTATATGGTGACTTATACTACCACAAAATGTGAGTCAAATGTTTGTCTGCAAGCTTTCTGGCTGCCAATGTAAAAAGGACATATTTTTTCCATTACAAGTGCTCAATGTTATTTTTATGTAGTCATAAAACAGGATAAATTATAACCTACATTTAATTTATTGGTTTTTAATTTGAATATGTACTTTTTTGTTAAACAATAGTTGTTATATTTGACTCCAATAAGTCAAATGCTTCTATCTTATATCCTTTTTCTCTTCTCTAAAGAAGAGAAAGACTCTAAATACCACATTGGAGGTACTGGATAATTTTTACATTATTCACACTATTGCCATAATTTATACATGACTTTATAGTTTTTGAAGATTATTTTGAAGCTATTTATCCACCTTGATCTGAAATGTTTGGGACACGCTACAAATAAGAAGGAACGCACCAGGCATGTGAATGCTAGTCCTGCATTTGTTAGGTTCAAATGTTCTAGTTGGAGAAGATGATAAAATAGTGCAAAACACGTGCTCATAATGCAGTTATTTTCTTCATTTGCAAATTAAGAATAATGTCTTCAACTGTAGGACTGAGGGACTATAGCTAGGATCCTATTATTTCCCTACCTGCATTTTGAGTAGAGAAAGACCAAAAGAGGAAAAGGGACACTTGTATTGGTGAGGCAGCTGGGTGATGAGTTCTGTCTGTGGGGGTCTACTCATCCTGCTACTCCATGTTGCAACATCTCAGACAAGTCTTTCAGTTAATAATTTATACTGATTCTGTTTGGCCCACTTCTCAGTGGAAATAAAGAGGCTCTAAGATGTACCTGTCAGTCTTTTGCCTGTAATGTTACGTTTAAATAGGGGCCCATCTGCTCTGGCTGAGCCAAGAGGTCAGACAATGAGGTTCAACAACACTTTCCTTATTATTATTTGTCCCAGACTTGCAGTTCCTGTTTATGTATTCCAGGAATGAAAATAACAATATACTTTAGCTCTTCCAGTTGCTGATTCCTCAGGAGGGTTGACCAGACTCCAAGGTCTTTAAAGATTTTTTTTTATTTTCTCATTTTCAAGTTCTTTTTTTTTTTTAAAAAAATATTAAAATGAGTATAGTTGATATACAATGTTATATTAGTTTTAGGTGTATAACATAGTGAGTCAACTTCTCTATTATTCTATGCTCATCACAAGTGTAGCTACCATCAGTCACAATGTAACACTATTATGATAACATTGATTATGTTTCCTATGCCCTTCCTCTTATTCTTATGACATTCACCATGTAATGGAAGCTTGTATCTGCCACCCTCCTTCACCCATTTTCTCATCCCCTCACCTCCCTTCCCTTTGGCAACCATTAGCTCATTTTCTGTATTTGTAGATCTGCTTCTACTTTTTTATTGTTTTATTCATTTGTTTTGCTTTTTGGGATTCACACATGAAAGAAATCATATGGTATTTATCTTTCTCAATCTGACTTATTTCTCATAGCATAATATCTTCTATGTCCATCCATGTTGTCACAAATGGCATGATCTCATCCTTTATTGTGGTTGTATAATATTCCATTCAATAAGTTCTTACTTAAAGTTTTTTAGTTAATCCTGACTTGTTTATTTATTGCATTTCTAGAAAAGTTGATGTTGGTGTGAGGTGTAGACAGATGATTCTCTTCTGGAAAGAGTTGATTCAATATTCAGTACAAGATATATGCTATATTTGTGTATTTACTTTCCATTATTATGTTCACTTTTGAATCAATATATAGATTTTAGATAACATTTATGTAGCCAGTAGATTATTTTTAGCTCTATGGAGAACTCTACCCATATCCCAAATATACTGACAACTGGCATTTGGAAAGTTCATTTATTTATTTTCTATACAAAATGATACATATCTTCATTACATTTCCTTTTTTTATTGTTGTTTTTGTTCCTGTATTATTATTTGTTTTTGTATGATCAATGTTATTTTCAGTTTTAATCCAGGCTCCAAAGTGATGAACCAGTTTAATACTGCTAGGTTCAAACTTAATGAGCTGTCTCTTAACTTATTTTTTTTTTTTAAAGATTTTTATTTTTATTTTTATTTATTTGACAGAGAGAGATCACAGTAGATAGAGAGACAGGCAGAGAGAGAGAGAGGGAAGCAGGCTCCCCGCTGAGCAGAGAGCCCGATGCGGGACTCGATCCCAGGACCCTGAGATCATGACCTGAGCCGAAGGCAGCGGCTTAATTCACTGAGCCACCCAGGCGCCCCTTAACTTATTGTTTTAATTACTGATACAGAATACTCATTGTTATTAGGTTCATGGTCTATCTTTGTGAATGCCACTATTTACTGAGGTTCTGGGCAGTATTTTCTATTTCCAGTTACTCATGGATCTTCAATGGGAACAAAAATAAATGCTAACCATTTATTTATCCCTAGCCTTTCCCTTGATTTATCTATTTGCCATTAGGTTTTGATTTTTGTCTTCTGCAGATTTTCATTAAGAATATTTTTTCAACTTTCAGTGTAGACCTTCTTTACTTTTATTGTTTGTGGAAATTTGGGGGGAATATTTCGAAAATGAAAATTTTTAATAATTGTGATTTACTTTAAATTAATTTTTGGAAGGCTGCATAGTATTCCATTGTGTATATATACTACATCTTCTTGATCCATTCATCTGTTGATGGACATCTAGGTTCTTTCCACAGTTTGGCTATTGTGGACATTGCTGCTATAAACATTCGGGTGCACGTGCCCCTTTGGATCACTACGTTTGTAGCTTTAGGGTAAATACCCAATAGTGCAATTGCTGGGTCATAGGGCAGTTCTATTTTCAACATTTTGAGGAACCTCCATGCTGTTTTCCAGAGTGGCTGCACCAGCTTGCATTCCCACCAACAGTGTAGGAGGGTTCCCCTTTCTCCGCATCCTCGCCAGCATCTGTCATTTCCTGACTTGTTGATTTTAGCCATTCTGACTGGTATGAGGTGATATCTCATTGTGGTTTTGATTTGTATTTCCCTGATGCCCAGTGATATGGAGCACTTTTTCATGTGTCTGTTGGCCATCTGGATGTCTTCTTTGCAGAAATGTCTGTTCATGTCCTCTGCCCATTTCTTGATTGGATTATTTGTTCTTTGGGTGTTGAGTTTGATAAGTTCTTTATAGATTCTGGACACTAGTCCTTTATCTGATATGTCGTTTGCAAATATCTTCTCCCATTCTGTCAGTTGTCTTTTGATTTTGTTAACTGTTTCCTTTGCTGTGCAAAAGCTTTTGATCTTGATGAAATCCCAATAGTTCATTTTTGCCCTTGCTTCCCTTGCCACAATGGAATACTATGCAGCCATCAAAAGAAATGAAATCTTGCCATTTGTGACAACATGGATGGAACTAGAGCGTATCATGCTTAGCGAAATAAGTCAAGCAGAGAAAGACAACTATCATATGATCTCCCTGATATGAGGAAGTGGTGATGCAACATGGGGGCTTAAGTGGGTAGGAGAAGAATCAATGAAGCAAGATGGGATTGGGAGGGAGACAAACCATAAGTGACTCTTAATCTCACAAAACAAACTGAGGGTTGCCTGGGGGGAGGGGGTTTGGGAGAAGGGGGTGGGATTATGGACATTGGGGAGGGTATGTGCTTTGGTGAGTGCTGTGAAGTGTGTGAACCTGGTGATTCATAGACCTGTACCCCTGGGGATAAAAATATATGTTTATAAAAAATAAAAAATTAAAAAAAATTAATTTTTGGAAGAGAATCACATTTTAAGGGACAACCAAGCATTAAACATCTCACGAGAAACCAGTTTTAGATTATTAGACCATGGCCTAGAGATGACTGTAAGTATTTACATTGATTTGATGAAAATGCAGTTTTTAGAAATGACTCAAGAAATATGAAATGGGGGCACCTGTGTGGCTCAGATAATTGTCTGCCTTCAGCTCAGGTCATGATCCCAAGGTCCCGGGATCAAGCCCCATGTCATTTGGATCCCTGCTCAGTAGAGAGCCTCCTGCTCCCTCTTCCTCTGCCAGCTGCCCTGTCTGCCTGTGCTCTCTTTCTCTGTTAAATAAATAAATAAATAAATAAATAAATAAAATCTTTAAAAAGATATGAAATGTTACTTGCTAGTACTATTTAGGCTTAGTTTCTCCCATAAAAAATGATCATTAAATTGAGAAAACGTGCTTACAGACATGTCATCTTTCCACTTAAAAATACCACTGACTTTCAAAGAACAAGGCAGTCAAATGTCTAAAAATTAGTAGCATAGACAAAGCATTTAGTTTTTCAGTTGTATCTGCAATGTGCAATAAACTGAAAAAATATATAGACTCTGAAGTCACAAGATAGTCTTGTGTGAATCCTGAGTCATCTGTATACTGGCTATCATTTCAACCTCATTTGATCCCTTAATCTCAATGATCTTTTCTGTTAAATGGGTACTTAAATTAATTTTACTGCACAGGATTATTTTGTGAAATGACATAATTAATATGAAAGCATTTTTAAATAGTATGTAGCTGTATAACTACTTATACTATGTCAACTATGTGTCAGGATGACAAATAACTCATTCATTCAAACCAATGTGTATTCACATATGCAGTTAATTATTAGATAATAGGCACTGAAGTGGAGAACAAAATGGGCCTATTGAAAAATTAATGTAAATGAGCTCTCTACCTTCTATAGGCCTTCTCCAATTCCTTTAATCATAGACTGGCTAGCTCCAACCTGTTGCCTTCACTAACATGATTTGTCATTGTCATTCTTCTTCTGACACTTTCATATGTCATTTAAATTATACACTTAAAAAAAAAGATTTTATTTATTTATTTGACCCATAGAAAGAGGTCACAAGTAGGCAGAAAGTCAGGCAGAGGGAGAGGGGGAAGCAGGCTCCCCGCTGAGCAGAGAGCCCGATATGGGGCTCGATTCCAGGACTCTGAGATCATGACCTGAGCCGAAGGCGGAGGCTTAACCCACTGAGCCTCACAGGTGCCCCTTAAATCATACACTTTAATGGGTTAAAAACAAAATAATTGGTGGGGGGAAGCATAAAGAACAATGGAATTGCTGAGCCTCTGTAATTGAATCTGGTATCTCTCTTCCTTTCCAAAGTCACAGCCCACTTCCATTACATTATTTTTAAAAAGATTATTGTTTTAGATATTCTGTTCTATGATCTTGAATAGATAATTTTAAACAATAAATTTATTAATTTTATTCACAATAAGCTTTACTGCTACAAGCTATAAATATGTTTAAAACGTGTGGACTGGGTGGGTGTCATATGCAACGAATGAATCACTGAACATTATATCAAAAACTAATGATATACTATATGTTGGCTAATGGAATTTAAATTAAAAAAATAATGAAACATGATGTGAGGCATTTGAATGGTTTGGTTGGGTAAGTGGTTGACTCTTGATTTTGGCTGAGGTCATGATCTCAGGGTCCTTGGGTGGAGCCCTGTGGTTAGGCTCCATGCTCAGCAGGGAGTCTGCTTGAGTATTCCCTCTTCCTCTCCCTCTGCCCTTCCCCTGCTTACATGTGCATGCTCTCTCTTTCTCTCTCAAACAAACAAATAGATCTTAAAAAAAAAAAAAAGAATGAAAGAAAGAAAGAAGGCAAGCATGATGTGACATATTGTAAAGGGCATGCCTCTAATTCTTAACACTGAACTTTCACTGGATTCCCAATACTCTCCACTGATGAATGCGTGTCTTTTGCATCAGGCAAGTTCATGGGGATCATGTGGAAAATGCTCATGGCCACAGTCAATCTTTTTATATTTTTTTTAATTAAAGATTTTATTTATTTAGTTGACAGAGAGAGATCACAAGTAGGCAGAGAGGCAGGCAGAGAGAGTGAGAGGGAAGCAGGCTCCCTGCTGAGCAGAGAGCCCGATGCGGGACTCAATCCCAGGACCCTGAGATCATGACCTGAGCCGAAGGCAGCGGCTTAACCCACTGAGCCACCCAGGTGCCCTCACAGTCAATCTTCTTAAAAGGTGGTTTCTTAAAACTGATTTATATTTAGAATCATTTGAAAATCTTAGTAAAATGCAGAAACTCACATTTTTACATCCTAGAGACTCTGTGCCAGTAAGTCTGGGGAGAAACCCAATACTGTTTTCAGCTCTAGGTGATTCTGAATAAATTGATCTAGCTTGGGCATCACTGGACTAGACTACATATCCATCTCTAACATCTATTCTCCCCTTAATGTGATAACCAAAGACCACCCCACTCTACCAAAACTACTTTAAAAAAGTGATCTCCTTGCTGCTCAGACCACATTTCCTTATTAGTTCAACAAATGTTCACTGAGAAATTACTATGGGTCAGGCACTGTGTTTTGCACTTTAGATACAACAGTAAGCAAAAGGAGGTTTCTGTTTTTATTTTTAGAGGTATTTGACACGAAGGGTCTTTATTTTTTGAAATTTTCTTTCTCTTGCTTCCACAGTATCTTTCTTTCCATTGTCAGATTGTTCACATTTAAACTCTTTTCTGGCCTCTAATGAAAGAAGGATAAGGAAAAAAAAAGAAACTATGGATAATGCAACTAGTAGGTTTACAGAAATGTGTAGATGGAGACACTGAGATATTGAGATGACTATTTTTTGTTACATATGTTGTAATATGATTATATTCCATTACCCTTTACATTAAATTTAGACTATACACAGATATGATAAGTGTAAGATTCAAAACAAAAATTAATGAAGAAACCTATCTGTTTATTAATATTTAATACATGAGGGGCACCGGGGTAGCTCAGATGGTTAAACATCCGTCTTTGGCTCAGGTCATGGGCACCCAGCTCAGCGCAGAGTCTGAGACTATCTGAAAGAAAAAAAATTGTTTTTCACACATGTGTTATGCTACTAAATTTAATGATATAGTTTGCATACTGAGGGACGGTTTCATTCCTACATTTTTATAAATATTTAAAGGAAGGATGATTAAAAATGTCCTTACTAATTTGTGCTGTATTGCTTGACTTTTTATCCTTTCAAAGATGTATGTACATAAAACATTGATGTAAAACTTACTCTCTGACAATTATGTGATATTTAAATACTAATAATAACACTTCAGTAATCTGTTGTAAACTGTGATTTCTGGCTTTAGAGAACTGACAGTACTCCCCCTTTCCATTGCACATATGTCATTTAGGGAAAGATCCAAAGTCTATTTCCCTTCCTTGCAGGACATGACCAGTAATCGACCCTGTTGGAAAGGCCTTTTCTACCCATGTCTTATATTCCCACAAGGTTTCTTACTTCTAAATCAAGAATTCTAGATCTGTTGCTAGTTCTACTATGACAATCTTGTCAGAATGAAAGAGTTATAACTTTCATTCCTCTTCACAGTTTCCCTAACATGCTTTATGTTTATGTGGTTAGATGTGCGGTGGGAATAAAGGTAGGGGAGTGATGCTTGTTTTCCTCCCACTCCTCATTTTTTTTTTTAAATTTTACTTATTTATTTCAGAGAGAGAGAGAGAGATAGGGGCAGAGGCAGAGGGAAAGCGAGAAGCAGACTCCCCACTGAGCAGGGAGCCTGATGCTGGGCTCTATCGTAGGACCCTGACATCATCACCTGAGTCAAAGGCAGATGCTTAACCGACTGAGCCACCCAAGCACTCCTAACTTTCCTCTTTTTTAAATCTACAAAGGAAAGTTCGAAATATTCTTTGAGTTTTCTGATAATCTAACAAGGAAAGCTAGTTAATTGATCAATTTTTAGTAATCATCACCACTCCCCAAAACTTCTCTGGTCTTTTCTCATCTCCTCCATGTATAAAAGAATTTACCGTCAGCTTTTTGTACTTTGATCTTAAATATTAATTGGAAGGTAGTAGATATCTAGCTTTTTAGGAGAAATTCTAGCATAAAGAAACCAAACAAATAAAAGTCTTTGAATGTATTAGTTAGTTAGTTTGTTTGTTTTGGTTTACTATCTATTTTAATTATATTTCCATGAATTTCAAGAACAGCTTGCAATTAATATAAAAAAAGCAGTGCCTGGGTGGCTCAGTGGTTTGGGCCTCTGCCTTTGGCTCAGGATCCTGGGATGGAGCCCTGGGTAGGGCTCTCTGCTCAGCAGGGAGTGAGCCTGCTCCTCCCCACCCCCACCTGCCTCTCTGCCTGCTTGTGATCTCTGCCTGTCAATAATAATAAATAAATAAACAAAATCTTAAATAAAAATTAAAAAAAAAAAAAGCAAAGAGGGACAACTGAGCATACAAAAAGAAAAAAATGGATTCACAATGAAAATACAGTTACTGGACTCTGTGAAGGGAACAGTACTCCCCTTTCCATTATATGTATATCATTTAGGGAAAGATCCAGAGTGTATTTCCCTTCCTTGCACGATACATGACCAGTAATTGACCCTGTTGGAAAGGCCTTCTGTACCCAGGTCTTATACTCCCACTAGGTTTCTTACTTCTAAATAGTTTTGGATTTTACTATGACAAAATTTTTTTTTTTTTTGCTTGAAACTTTGGAGAAGTTGTGTTGTTATTATTAGCTATTATTGAAATTATATGAGAAAGAGACATGAAAAATTTTTTTTTCTGAAATAGTTCCATAGACATATAATAAGAATTTATATTCATAAGAATAGTATACTGTGCAAAAGAGTGATTTGAAAACTAGGAATAACTTCTAGAAATTAAAAATATGATAGCAGAAATTTAAGAAGTCAGAAGAAAGAATGAAAGCTAAAGCTAATAAAGTATCTTAGAAAGTAAAACCAAAAAGAAGATGGAGATGAGCTGATTAAAATAAAAGACTAAGAGAGATTCAAGCACTGGGACTCCAATTATCCAATAAGGTAGTGGAAGAACTTTTTTTTTAAAAAGTAAATTCAGGAACATGGAAAATTATACAAATAGAACTGATCAAGTAGCAACTATAGGTAAGTCAGAGACATTTTTAAGAAAGAAAACATATTACTTAATCTTGCAGTGTGAGATACTTCTCTAGTAATAATAAGAGTATAGTGACTACTTTATAAACATTTAATATAGCATACTAAATCAGGCAGTTGACAATGTGAGGAATAAAGGTGAAATAAGAGAGAAAAATCTTCAAATTCCATAACAGGATATTGAAAGCAAATGTCTATAATATTTATTTCAAGAGACAGTGTCAGAAGGACATTTCTTAGACATATGAAGGTAATGATGTGAAATTGGTTCAACCCAGGAGCAGGACCTGAAATGAAATCAGGAGCTACTATTTTTCTTTATAGGCTTGTAGTGCTTTCTGATTAAAAACAAAAACAAAAACAGAACAAAACAAAAACCTCTTTGAATAGATTAATCTAAAAAAAAAAAAATAACCAGAAAAAAACCCCAGCTCATTCTAGTTACTGATTGTAATTCTTCTTTTAGTTGCTTAAGAACATCCAGTTAAGCCGAATGGGGAGGGAACACATGCCTACTGTCTTCTGCCATGTGCAAAGTCTGGGTAAAATAAATGCATTACGTATGCTACTTTATTTAATTTGCTGTCAAGGCCCTTTGCTGTTGTTCTACTTTAAAATTTATATGTTTCTTGTTATACATGGGAAGACTCTAGATAAAAATATGGATCTTCTCATATTGAGGGCCTGGGAATAACATTTGATACAAATTAGGAAGGAGAAAGAGAGGCTCCCTTCAGGCTGGGAGCTGTTCCTCTTCTGCAGGCAATGGGAAACAGCTTCAGAGGACCTCAGAAGATCTTACCTGCTTATCATGGTTCTTGAAATATTCTGAATTTTTTAGAACACCAGACTAAATCAAATATAAATAAGGAGAATGTACAGAGTCATGGAATGGTTAATATCTGCTAATTGGCAGTCACGGTAATAGACGCTCTCTCCTTTTTTTATAAAAAAAAACATTGAGAGAAATGTTTTTATCTCCACCTTATAGATAAAGAAGATCTTAAGTGATTTTCCAAAGGATATCAGAGATAAGACAATGGCTCAGATTTGTTTGACTAAAATCACTTTTTACCATATCATGTTACCTTCTAGGTTTACTGGAGCTGAAATATTTTCAGAAAAAAATATAATTTGATGTCCACACATGATTTTGGTTTGTTTGTATTATTATTACCCTAAAGTGTGTGACTGAGTTCGCCGTTTGGATTGTTTAAGCCCTGTGTCCTGGAGTGTGGTTCCTTTTACCATTATGATGCTTTTAAATAGGAAGAGAGGATTTCATGAGGTCTCCACATAAAATAAATTTGAGCTGCAAAGAGACAGACTGTTATTTCAGCTTCAGTTCTTACAGTTCTTATGATTGAATTATGGCAGAAATCCCTGTTTAGATTAGTCTGTAAGATTTACTGATGTCCTCAGGAAAAATTGGGAGACTCAGGCTCAAAAGCTGAAGGAGAGTATCGAGATAGAACTTAGTAACATTATTTTGTAGTCATTTTGTAATTTAGGTTTGTTGTATATTATAGCCATTTTGGTAATGATAACTTTTTTTAATGTAATAATTTAAATACAAATATTCAATAAATTATTGATTTAGAATAAGACTTGTGAAAGAGGTAAGCAAATTAATGCAATTTGGGGAATGATTGTTTAAAATCTTTCCCTTTCTCTTTCCTGTCTTCTGTGCTAATAAGCAGTGGAATGATTTGCAGACAGACAAACAGCGGAGATACGAAGTCTTCCATATACTACAAAACAGCTAGCGAGTAATGGAATATTAGCAAGTAGCATCTCCTCCCTCCTCTCCCCACCTACCTCCTTTCCTTCCTCTCTCTTTCTCCTTTTCTTTACATTTTTCTTCTAAGAGAGTGATGTGAGGCGTGTTTTCTTTCCAGGTACAGAGCCATTGTCAACCCCATGGACATCCAGACATCCGGGGCGGTGCTGTGGACCTGCGTGAAGGCAGCGGGGATCTGGGTGATCTCCCTGCTGCTGGCGCTTCCAGAAGCCGTGTTTTCAGAAGTGACGCGCATTGATAGCTTGGAAAATGGCAACTTCACCGCGTGTATACCTTACCCTCAGACGGATGAATTACCCCCAAAGATTCATTCAGTGCTCATCTTCTTGGTCTATTTTCTCATTCCACTGGCTATTATTAGCGTTTATTATTATCATATTGCAAAGACCTTAATTAAAAGTGCACATAATCTTCCTGGAGAATACAATGAACATACTAAAAAACAGGTAAGCTTGGTAGGGGTGTGTGTGTGTGTTCCCGGTGTGTGTGTTCCGGGTGTGTGGGTCAGATGCCTTAGCTGCTATGTTCTGTTCTGTTTCATGGGTTCTCAGTACTGTGAAAGATTAGAAAAGGGTCACAGTGCACTGCATTTGCATTAGCCTGGACTAGAAGGGATGGTGTGCCCGGAGGAGGAGGGGAGGCACCTCAGATATGTGGCCATGTTACAGCTCTGTAGAGGTCCAGTGAAGTCCAGCTTATCTGCCATCTGGGCCTGGAGCTGTTAAAACTTAATGTCTTTGAAGGCTTTTCCTTACCTGTAAATGTTAATGCATAAAAACAACATAAACCAGAAAATTAAAATTTCAAGTATAAATTTATTTAATTATTGTCTCTCCTCGCATTAGCCCATTAAGGATGACAGAAAATCTGGGAGAAGGATTCATCAGGAAAGGACTGTAGGACACGGTCTGGGAACTGGGGTTGCTGTTTGGGTAGGATGCCAGAATAGGGCTGTGGGAACAGAAGGCAGAGAACAAGGGTGAGAGTGATCCAGAGGTGGCTGGCGCTGAAGTCATATTTTCTTTAACTCAACTTTATAGCTTGTCCTATAAAAATCATAGGCTAATTTAAAAATTACAGATGTACCTTACGCAGTCTTTCTTCCTTAAGGAATATACAGAGAAGCTAACTTAAGGTAAAACAAATTGTGTTAATCCACAGATAGCTGGAAATACGGTCTAGTGGGACAGAGTTTCAAATGATGCTTTTATGGACTCTCAGAGAGGAAATTCTTCCAAAGGATTTTGTAGGTACAGGGAGGTTTAGTTAGGTCTTCACCAATTTTAAGGCATGTTGAATGGCAGATCATTAAAATTTGCTAGGTTGTAAATGGAGCCACGGACTGGGGTGGTGCACGCTTCAACAACAGCAGAATCTTGAGAGAGTTCTTGCATGGAAGGTGACCTCTATTTATTGATGACCATCAACATCAGAGATCCAACTTCTTTAAAAGCCAAAAAATCAACCATCACTAAAGTAATTATAGATAAGTTAATACGTTTATTATCTAAATATCTAGCATCATTGAAACAAAAAAAATTTCAGGTCATGGGCTCAATGCACTTTTTCCTTTGCCCTCTGATCCAATTTGTTTATCAATTGGAGTATTTGAGTTTTTGCTTTGGTTTCTAAAATTGAGTTCCTCTTACCCTCCCACCTCCACTTTTGTTTTTTTAAATGTCCTTAGTTCTGCCTTATTTTTGTGAATTTCTCTATTAGGACTTATAAACTCTGGCTGGGTAGCTAGGCTTGTTATCAGCTATGAAGGAATCTCAATGCCAATAGCCTACCTGTGCATTTGAGTCTCTAAGTACATGCTGTCCTAAGATTGTTCCACCCATATTCCACCTGCTAGGGTGGACACTGCTTCATAACCTAAATTTCACAGTTGAGTTTCTTAATATTCCCAGGTTGCTTAACTCATACCACTAGGATACATCTGGGGTTCCACATTTCTTTCCTCCTCTTTACTGCATCTTTATTTGCTTTCCCGGTTCACACTCACTACGGTTTTCTTTGGCATATTCTAATTCACTATCAATAGTTTTAGCTCAGGAAATATCATTTTGCCTACTATCAATACCCTTTGATAAATTAAGTTTTCACATTCATGTTGCCTCATTTAAATATTTAAGGAAGCAAGACAAATATGAGCTAAACCTTGAACTCTAGATGTTAGAAAATGATTTTTAGATTAAAAAGATTTATTTCCAATACTTGAATTTTGTCTGTCACATTCCTGAAGGCTTTCTTATAAAACAGTAAATGCAGTATCTGAAGTTTAAGAAAAGAAAGAAAATATCTTTTTATTTTTAAAGGTAATCTAACATAGTAATACTTATAGGATTGATCGTTATGTCAGAAGGTTTTGATTTATGTAAGTGAGAAGTTTAAATCTCAAGGTTAGGTTTTTTGTTTTTTTTTTTTTTGTGGAATAGGGATTTAAAAAGTCATGCTGTATTTCAATTACCTTGATTAAAACAAATCTAATTTTAAGTATATTTTGTGGTTCATTAATTTAATGGATTTAACACAAACTCATGATTTATATTAAAGTGAACACAGAAGACTAAGCAAGAGGAAAGTAGTTAAGAATTAGAATTTTTATGCGTCACATTTTAACATGAGGACATAGGCTATTTATTAATAGTTTATCATCTAGTCTTGTAGAGGCTGTCAAATATTTTTAGATGAAAGGGTATAGTGACCAAAATAGGCTTTGTCAAACTGTTGAAATCATCACTTTATTGAGGAAAATAATTTTTGTGTTTTTAGATGCATTTGCATGCCATGGTAAATTTTACTTTTTGCACCATGATAGTTTTGCGTGTGGGTGGTTCCATTTTCATTTTAACCAGTGGAACTGTTTCCTTGTATTTGCAGATGGAGACACGGAAGCGCCTGGCTAAAATTGTGCTAGTCTTCGTGGGCTGCTTTGTCTTCTGTTGGTTTCCAAATCACATTCTCTACATGTATAGGTCTTTCAATTATAATGAGATTGACCCATCTCTAGGCCACATGATTGTCACCTTAGTTGCCCGTGTTCTGAGCTTTTGCAATTCTTGTGTCAATCCATTTGCTCTTTATCTACTCAGTGAAAGCTTCAGGAGGCATTTCAACAGCCAGCTCTGCTGTGGGAGGAAGTCCTATCAAGAGGGATCAACCAGCTACCTTCCCAGCTCTTCTGCAGTGCGTATGACATCTCTGAAAAGCAATGCTAAAAACATGATGACCAATTCAGTTTTACTAAATGGACACAGCATGAAGCAGGAAATGGCATTGTGATTTGAGCTATTCAATTCACTATGTGAACTGAACTTACTCACCTTTCTATCTCCACTGAGCAGAGCAGAAAGAAACAACTTCCTCATTCTTACTATTGCTCAGCTAATTCATGAGGTGATTTCATGATTGACTCAGAAAAGGCAAGACAAACACAGCTAGCATTCTCTTCTGAACAGGACTTTAAATTACATTGAAAAATATATACATCTCACATTAAAAGTCATCAAGATGCAGTTCTACATGTGTATAAATTAGTATTGCTTCAGAATTTAAGCTGTTGTTAGAGCCAACTCTAATGTATTTATCTTAAATTTGTTTTATCTTGAAGCATGAAATGAATTCCTATATTGACTTGATGATTCAGTGAGGGTAATAGTCAAACTCCTATTATTTGAAATACAATATTATATTATAAACAAATTTCTTGGTGAATTTTATTCATAAGCAGTGCATGTATTTATCTCCTTTGTTTAAATAAAATAGAAAATTCAAAAGGTAGAGCTTAATCACAAGTCCATTATACTTATTTATTATGATTCTTTGTGTGATTAATCATAATTTATAGAGATAGCTTATGTCTGTAACTTTTAGGTGCGTGATTAAAGATATCAGGACATTTGATTATGAATAGTAAAATAGATATCATATGCATATGGTTGATTTTACATTATGAGTGTGAAATAGTTATCATATGTTCTAAAACTGTATCTTAGAAAATGGCATGGTCATTTTTGTATACATTGCTAAGTCCCTCAATATGTAGAAGTTTCTATATGAATACAATAAGATTAGTGCAATTCTGGGGAGTTCAATTTGACAAGTGTATGAAATCTCATTTAAGCACATTTACTCTGCATAGTACCAGTTTTTTCTGAATAAATATTTTAGATATTTCACCAAAATGCAAACATGGTCTTGATTAAATTCTAAAAGCCACCCCTTCTTAGATTTGTATCTATAAGTCTAACATTTGAATTAATGTATTTTGTACCATTTCTCTTTTTGAATTTGGTAAATGGAAAACTCTGTTAATATATTAAGCTCTTTCCTAAACACCCCTAAGCCATACTATTTAAGATATGAAATATTCAATTGTAAGCAGCAATGGGAAAAATAAACACCAGCAAATTGTCTATGGTGGTCAATAATAATAATGGTAATGAACATTAATCAAGGGTTTTTCCTGTTCTAGGCATAATCCTAAAGCTTTATCATTTTTATTTATCTAATTTAATATTCAGTATAAACCCGAACATACAAAAGAGAAAGATCAAATTTTTGCAAATTTTGAACAATTATATCCAATCACATATTGTCAGGGCACTAAACTTAGACTTTATTCACTTCATGATAAATTCATCTCTGAAATATGTCCTCTCATTATCCTTATTTTATAGATTAGAAAATTGAGATCAGAACTATTAAGGAAGTTATTAAAGAGGACTTTCACAGCCTTGTGTGCAAGGTGAGATCTAAATCCAGATGCTTCACCACAGTGCATGCACCATTATCCCAAAACAATCCACAGAGTTGTAATTCTCTTCTATCTCGATTAGTTGTCTTTAACCTTTGCAAAACTTGTTGCTCTACTCACCACAAAGGTGCAGAATATTACACACAAATTATTCATGGACTCTGAGTGTATTTAAATGTTTTAAGCCTCAACCATTAAAATCTTAAGAACCAAGGGTAATCTTTGGTCCACGTATAATCTTTCTCTTTTCTAGCATTAAGATGATGGTAGAAGTATGTATTAGAAGTATATGTAAGAATATTACAAGGTATACGCAAATACATATATATATATAGTATACACACATATATGTTTCTCATATATATACACAAATACATGAAATATATGCTATATATGTATGAAACTATATGTATATGTATATATGAAGCTAAAGGAATATACATAACATCTTTATAAAGTCCCAAGAATGTAAAGTTTACAAAAATAACATTTTTTATATAATCTGTTATCTGATTTGTTTTTCGGGAATGGAAAACATTTTTTAGGAGATATTTTAGAAAAATTTTTAAATTTATACTTTTTCATTAAAAATATTTTTTTCTAATGACACTAATGGAATAATGATAGCACCAGACTTCAGTTTTCCTCCTTTAAACAAAGAATTTTAACAGCCACATGTCTGATCATACAATATTATCAATATTATCAAACTTTTGTCTGCCTTTTATTTTATTTATTAATTTTTTATTTTATTGGCTACATTTAAAAAATTTCCTTTCTGGTTGCTGTTAATACTGAGAGTCAGAATTTCTTTTTTTTTTTTTAAGGTTTTATTTATTTATTTGACAGATAGAGATCACAAGTAGGCAGAGAGGCAGACAGAGAGAGAGAGAGAGGAGAGAGAGAACTGGATGTGGGGCTCATCGATCCCAGGACCCTGGGATCATGACCTGCGCCTAAGGCAGAGGCTTTAACCCACTGAGCCACCCAGCGCCCCGAGAGTCAGAATTTCTTAATATTGAGCCCTGAAGTTTGGAGACTGTCAATACTTAGAACTCTGTTCATAAATTAAGCAGGTTGAAGATTATCTGTGCAAGCTTTGTTTTGAATCTAGCTATTGTGCTCCACTGCTGGGTTATAATCCTAATTATAATAATAATGATTCTCATTTTCAAGAAGTCCTGTGAACTGCACCATTTTCTCAAACATTTTCTTTGGAATAGATACCTGAGAATTGGTATATTAGCATGTGTTCTATATACACCATGATGAGGGCAAATGTTTAATATTTACTTTTATCATATACCTTGCAAGTCAAACAAAACTTCATGCCTAATACAGACAAACATACTCTCACACACATATGAGATTGAATTTGTATTAAAATAGAGCTCAAGCTTTGGCCTTGGTTGGATTTTATGTTTAGTTTGTACATGCTTTACATATTTATTTTTGCACTATTTGTATGTAGTGCTGGACATTTGAAGACTGTTTTTATTACCAGAGAGTGAAAATAAAAGAAGTAAACCCTAAATTTATCTATGAAATCAAACTACAGAAAGAAATCAAACTAATTACGCATATTAGTCAGAGGTAGAACAAAATGAAAAAACAAATTTGTTAAAATAAACAGAGTGAAACAGACCTTTGAAGAGGTAATAAGATTCTTGATTTGTATAATTCCATTTGGTAGTATCTTATCTCAAGGTACTATTAGGAAAAAGTTTATGTCTAGTGTGGTAATATCTGCGATAATGGAGGCAAATTTCACCCAATTATGATTTTTCATGTAGATAAATGTCCTTTTATGTTAATCTCTTCTTTAAACAGGTGTATTTCAGAAGAACTATAGCATGATAGGATCTTTGCAATGCTTGGGACCAGAGAACGCTCTCTTTTAATTGTCTTCTCTGTAAAATGGGTTCACAGTATTGCAGGGGTTAAATTGGGTAACACATGTACTCAAACGCTTCCTGGCATAATAATAAGCATTCAATAAGAGTAGCTTCTTTTATTGTATTTAAAAGTTATCTTTCTTTGTGTAGTAAAGTAACAAAATTTACTAAAAATTTACGAGGTGCTAGATCCCATATTTTATAAGAATGCCTCAAAAGGCAGGCATTATGCTGGTTCCCATCCTATAGATGAAGAAACCTGGGGTAAATAAGCAGGTAGGCAAAATAGAAGAACTTGTAGAGCTCTTATCTATCTGACTTTAAATTCATACATTCTATCTCTGGTCAATACTGCCAAGAATCTGGAATTCAGTTAATTTATTGGAAGACAGAATGGAAGTTAGAACTAAGCATGAGAATGTTTTCTTCCCTGGAATGTGGAAGTTACTTGAAGATGGTGTACAAAAACAAATGGGTCTTTGAGTTTACGTTTATCATTTCATTCTAGAATAAGAGTAATAGCTTAAATTCTGTGTCATCCATATGAATTTTTTTTTTTTTTTAAAGAGAGAGAGCGCTTGGGGAGGAGGCTGGACAGAGGGAGAGAGAGAAAATTTTAAGCAGGTTCCAAACCTAGCACACCTAGCACTGAGCCTGATTCACAACCCAGAGATCATGACCTAAGCCAAAATCTAGAGTCAGGTGCTTAATTGATTGAGACACCCAGGTATCTCCATATAAATGTTTTTATAAAAATAATCTCATATATAAAAATATAGGTTCCTAATTTCTGCTCCCAATTTCTTTCTTTTTTGGTTTGAAGAATGCAGCAAAATACTATACAAAGTGAATAGATACATTTCTATGTAAAAATGAAAAATAACAAAAATTAATGGAACTTTTTTAGACACCAAAACACATTTTATTTGACTATTTGCTTGTTAGAACATGTCTTAAATGTTTATGTGACTGTATACAGCTGCAAAACAGTTAATAGATTTTGAACAAATATAATTTTTCCATTTATTAATATTTTATTACTGGCTTCATTGCACATACAGGAAATATTTCCACTAAATTTCTGAGAAATGAAATGTTTCAACCATTAAGCTTCTCTTAAAATAGGATAAGCATGTGTATTTCAACTTTAAATAAATTAATATTTTAACATGTTTTTCCTGAACTTTTTCTCAAAGCAAGGGGCAAAGTGTAAGTAAATGTGGTCAGCTTTAGTGGAGAAAAATATTTTTTTTGAAAAGTTATAAAAGAATAACAAGAGTGCTAAAGAAAGTCTGGTTATAAGAGGATCTTTAATGGTTATTGAAAGAAACATTACTTACATGCTGTGGTTACAGCATTTTACAACATTTAGTTTTCTAAATTATTTTACCAAGCTATTCCAAGAGTTCTATTTTTTCCATACCTTGTGTCTTACTAAAATTTCAAATAGGAAATTTTCATATATACAGAGCTAAGTCTTAATCTGTGATGGGTAATTTGTATTTGAAGTAGTGTACAGCAAAATTTAATCAAGATTTTATTTCTAGGAACTAATTCTCCTCTTGGGCAACAAACAGATTAGAGTTACATTTTATTTCTCAGAGTAGAATAATAATATAAATAGAACCCATTTAGGGACCTACCTTTATAAAATATTTTTAAGTATTTTACAAAATATTTAATGTTACTTAAAACTTTTTGAAATGAGAAACCTGTAATCATTTGAGGTATTTTGGCAATCGTACATAATCAAAATTGAAAATCAAGTACTAGAATGTTCCAATTGTTGTTTTCATATGCTGCAAAAATTTAATTGGGATCATGAGGATGCTTACAGCTTTTAATTTTCTGCTGAATATTAGAAATGTATCTATTCACTTTGTATAGAATTTTGCTGCATTCCTCAAACCAAAAAAGTGTAAACCCTCACCAATATGACCCATCTTTCATCATTTTGCACATTTATATATGTGCCTGTATAAAAGAGCATATGTCAACATGGTCTTATGAGAATACAGAAGTAAGAAGAAGAAACTCCACAAACCATTTTAAGATAATCCTGTTGTCTCCATTAGACTTATTCATTCACCTAAGTTTGTGGTTTTCAGTGGGTAGAGTTAAACTGGGTGTTTAACTACTCAGCTAAACTGTGTAGTATGTTGCAGATACCTAATAAAGTTCAATAGGAAATTAAATTTAGTGTACACTTCTAACGTTAAAAACATAAATTTATTCAAATAGCAAATTACCAAGAGCCATGTTATTTCTCCTTAAGTGTTTAATAAAATAAATTTCTTGGACTCCACAAGGCCATGTAACAGTACATGCTGGATTTCAGGTGTGCTTGATCTGCATTAGTTTTGTATTTCAGCCTAAGCTATAATAAGCTGTCTAGAGTATTTATACATTAGAACCTATTTCCCTGCCCCAGGTAGTTGACCAAGAAGCATATTAATGAAAGCTATCACTGTTTAAATAAAATGATTTGGCATATCTCACCACAGGGCAGAAGGATACATTTTCTTTAGGAGAATTTGTTAGTAAATGAAGTCAAGAAATAGGAAATAAAGATAAATGTTTGAACACTGTTAATGCTTTTTAGTTCTTCATTTTATACTGAGCTCATACCATATTGGCTTCTTTTTAGTTAATAAAATAGTACTTAATAAAATTAGGTTGGAATTTACAAATAGGACAAAAAAATTGCAAATTTCTAGGGTCAAGTTCTATAGTTTTCAAAGAACACTATTTTGGTGTTAAGCCTGACATGAAGCTCAGTTCCTATGACTTTGAGATCACGATCTGAGCTAAAACCAAGTCAGATGCTTAATAGACTGACATCCCATAAACTGCCTTCTTATATATAACTTCTTGTGAAAAGGCAGAAACTAGCCTTTTTTGTTTATATTCACTTTTGTTTTAGCTAAAAATATTCATAGTGTAAGACAAAAATCAGAAATGTAATTAATAGTGCTTACTCTACTGGGTATTTTTCTTTATCAGAGAAACATAGAATGTTTTACATGATAGCTTTTATGCATTTCAAAGAGCATTCTTTCATATTAATGTAGATTATAAGCCATCTTTAATGCATTCTTCATGAAGGTTCCAGAAAATTTTAAAAACTGTCCTTTATAGTTGTGGTCAATCAATATTTCATAAAGTATCCACACTTGTGAAACAAATCAAGAGGGCATTGTTTGTTTCAACTTACAGTAAAGACTTTGAAGAGGATCCCAAGACTTAAGTAGAATCAGCCAATTAAATCGGAGACAGGGTAGGGACACGTTTGATTTGGAAGCAGCTGTCTGAAGTTGGTGTATTAAGAGCAGCCTGATGGAAGGGGACTCATCATCAGTCATTACTAAAACAGAAGTAAGAATAAACTCTTTTTTGATAAAGTGGGTATATTTAAGATCAAATATGGAGTCATTAAAAATCACAAAGCTATGCTCAGTTATGTTATAGTATCCTAGGATGAACAGTTTTAACTTTGGAGTAAGGAAAGGAAGCTTTCCACTAAGGGTGAGAAATAAATGAGAAGAAAAGGGGAGGGCTTATTGAGTCACTGTGAGGCTGATTTTCCCAAGAGCAAGGGACATGGGAACTAGACAAGCCTTGAAGAGGGCAGCTGCTATGAGCCATATCTGCAAATTTCACTATTTGGTGGACATCTTGTCTGGACATTTCAAAGTCACCCCAAAGTTGCTCTATCTGAAGCTACTTCAGTACTCCTAAACTTCATTCTTCCATTTCAAACTTGATCCTTCTTTCTTCCATATTTTGGTAAGTGCCATGCCTTCCAGCCTTCACAGAATGAAGATAAACCCAGGACTGTCACTCATAATTCTTCTTTCCCCACCTCTCCACATCCAATCCATCAGCAACTCCTGCTGATTCTACTTCCGAAGTGTATCTGGAGTCTTTCACTTTCTCTCCTCTTCAACTGTTAGCATATATTCTAAACAATCATTCTTTATTTGCCTGGATTAATTCAGTAAGTTCTTAACCAACCTCCCTATTTACCCTAGTCCCCAATTAAATCTGTTCTCCACATTGCAAATAAAAATCATGGTACACTTAGATCATGTCACACCTTGGCTTTCTAATACATTTGGAATAAGATCAAAATTACTTGCTTGGGCTACATAATCTGGCTCCTGACTACCTTTATAAATTCATTTCCTACTTAGCTTAGTGAACTAAAGGCTCACTGGCCCTCATTTGTGTTCCTGAAGTACACAGACATCTTCCCACTTCAATGCCTTTGCACTTGTCCCTAATGTCTAGAACTCTCTTTTCTGAGATATTCACATGGCTGACTCTTGTCAGAGAGGCTATCTGTGGCCAAAAGTTATAGTAGCCACTCTCAAATCATTCTATTACATTTTCTTGTCCTTATTTATTTTCCTACAGCACTTACCATCTTTTCTTTACTCGCTTGTATGGTCTTTCTCCTTCATCTCTAATACAAGTCCTGTAAAAGCAGCCACTTATCTGTGTTCATGTACACTATATCCCCAAGGCTTAAAACAGTTCTTGGACTGTAGTTTAAAATGTAGTTGATGCTCATCAACTAACTGCAGACTGAGTAAATGAAGGGTTGAATGGTGCTGGGTTACAAAATAAAGAAGGTACTTGGAAGGAAATAATGGAAGCATTTTGTTCAATGCCTCAAGGAATCATTCTGCACCACTTCTTCTTATGGAACTAAATGGAAAAACTTCTTTTGAACAAGATTTAGAAGATAATTGATCCAACTCTATGAAGTATTAAGTTCATCATTATCTTTTACTCTGCCTATATCCTCTTTGCTATTCTACTGTAAACATGGATTTCCCCATGTCAGATACTGAGAACTTTATAGCTTTGTATATCTGGTGTCACAGTGCTTGGAATTTCTTACAAAGTAACATTTGGATTATATTTTTCAGGGAAAATGCCAAGGGGATAAAGTAAAACTGGAATATTTCTCTTGAAAGCAACATGGGATGCTCATGCTTTAGAATTTGCCTTAATCTTAAATGCTCTGTGGTTTGAGGTGAGAAGCAAGCTCATGGTTGGTCATCAGGAAACACCTTTTTGTGTACTGCAAGAGTCCTTCTTGCAGGTAAAAGCAACCACTTTGTGATGTGGGACCATAACTCTACTATAGATGGATAGTAATAAACTGACTCCCACTATGTCTTCATGAAAATTTCTTCCCTTTTTAGGAACTTACAACTAAAAACTGGCTGCATTCTATTTTGCTTGATTGTTCCACTAATTGAGAAATATTTTGAAAAGAGTCACTGTGTAATATAATCTCAGATTGTATTCTTAATGCTAGCCATAGTACGGATAAATTAGTTTTTGAAGATAATTTATAAAAGTTATGAATGCCTGTCAAATACGTTCTGATTTAAATGCTTATAGTTGGTTATATTCAACTGATTAGAATGCAGAGGCCGGAGACTTTGGGCCAGGTGTGGACATTTGCTATTCTGAGTATCTGCTTTTCTGATAGAGTTCTTGAATTGAAAATTCTGAACTTCTGAATGCTATAAATTCCATAGTTCGTATTATTTAAGTATTACGTAGTTTGTCTTATTACAAACAATCTCCCACCCTTCCACATTCACTTCTTCTTTCATTGGATGAATGCTGCTTAAAAATGCAGTGTATAACTAAGTAATAGCACTGAGAAAGGCTAGAAATGTAATTCTTTTTTTTTTCCCTCCATCTGGATGCCAGATGTTTTGTTGATCGAGAGAGACTATTTCATTGACTTACAGAAAATATAGGTGACGATGAACCTGGTTGGTCTTTTTCCTTTTTTGTCATCTTGTTATGCTTAGTAACAAAAACAAAAATAAAGTTGCCCAGAATCGGACTTTGGTAAAACACTACTGAGGGGGGAAATAATTAACCGTGGGATAAATGTGAAGTCTAACACCTCAGAATAACTCAGGACTGTCCTTTGCTGGTCTAATGTAGATTCTAATACTATTTCTATTTCTAAATTTTGCGTGGTAAAATGGCATTTAAACTGTAGCATTGATGAGCAAGTTTGCATATGGTGGTTTTTTATAGATTCATTGTATTAGCTTCATAAACAACCACAGATCACTACAATCATAATCTGTGTCAGAGCTCTATCTGGGTGTAAGACGACATCTAAACTACTGGTAAGATAATTGTGGTATCTTATCTTTAACATCTTCATAAGAAACAACTGTATAGCTTTCTTGGTAATGCATGGCAGTGTATAGCTTCAACATCAGAATATTTTTCTCGATAGTTTTTCCTTTTTTGTTGTTGTTGTTATTATTTAACTTACAGATGAAAATCTTTTTTTGGTGACCTCAAGTTTAAGCTTCCCAAGATGTTTTTGCACTTTATTGTGACAACTGCTTAACAGACCCAAATAGTAAGAAAGACATGTACAAACAATACGTTTTAAGTCTATGAAACTCCTGTAAACCAATCGTTACTCTGCACAGTGGTCTATTATGACTACTTATGTTTGAGGATGTTGATTTTAGTCTCACAGTCCCCAAATGATTAGAGCCCCAGCCAGATAGAAAATCATTGGTTTCCTGGATTTTGAAATCTCTCTGTGACTAAGATCAAGGTCTTATAGTAAGCCCCTTTGCCTTAACTTGTCCAGAGAAAGCCTCCAACTATATTGATTTGATTACATTTCTTTTTTCTTTTTTGGTGGGGGATTATAGCAACAGTCCTTAGATCTGTGTTTTCTACATGAAATAGCATAAAATTTGATTTCGATAAGTATTTATGTAGCAACAAGTATGTGCTCTCTGCTCTATTAGGTCCTGGGTATACAGTGTAAATAAAACAGACATGAACAGAGACATCTTAATTGTCAACAACAGATAGTGATTAACTCCAGTGGAAGGGAAATCTTGGAGAGGAATATTTATTCCCCCAAATTAATGGAAAGTGGAAAACTAGGCAAGAACAAATAATTTATACTGACTAGTATAAATTGTAAAATATACTGTAAAGTATATTTTTAAAAGTATATTTAAAGTATATTTAATAATATTAAGTAAAATATACTGACCAGTCAGTGTCAGTCCTCATGGGCCTTATAGAAAAGTATGAGAGAACTACAATAACCAAGAAAACAAAAAATATCAATATGTTTAAAGGAGCTAGCAGTATTCCTTTTTTTTTTTTTTTTTTTAGGATTTTATTTATTTATGTGACAGCGAGAGATCACAAGTAGGCAGAGAGGCAGGCAGAGAGAGAGAGGAGGAAGCAGGCTCCATGCTGAGCAGAGAGCCTGATGCGGGGCTGGATCCCTGGACTATGAGATTGTGACCTGAGCCAAAGGCAGAGGCTTAAACTGCTGAGCCACCCAGGCACCCAAGCCAGCAATATTCCTGATATAAAGTGGGTATTTAATAAATGTTGAATTAATGAATTAATGAAAGGATTCCATTATGAATAAACGTCACTGTTTTTCCATCGCTCCTAAAACAAAACCTGAACTCTACCCATGAACTGCACAGCCTGATAGAACAAAATCTCTAAGTTAACCTCGTATCCTATTAAACACTTCCCCTGGACTTTTGAAAGTGTACCAAATCATTAATATCCAGGACTTTGCCCTTGTAGTTTCTTCAGCTGAAATGATCATCTTGAGCACTTCATAAGCCAGTTTTTGCTTACTCTGGAAGTGTCAGCTTAATTGTCATTCTTTCAGGGCAGTCTTTTCTGTTACCCTAGATAAAATGACCTCTCACACTTGTACCATCATATTTATTTTCTTTATAGAATTTGTACCAATTTATAGGCTTCTTATTTATTTATTACCTTGTGTACAGTCTGTTTGCTTACCCAACTGTGAGTTTCATGAAGGCAGGTATCTTGTTGGCATAACTCCTTCCCTAAGGCCTGTCATGAGGCTTGGAGTATAGTATGTCCTTCACAAGTGTTTATTGACTTTATGAATAAAAGAGTGAATGAGGGATGCCTGGGTGGCTCAGTTGGTTAAGCAGCTGCCTTCGGCTCAGGTCATGATCCCAGCGTCCTGGGATCGAGTCCCACATCGGACTCCTTGCTCGGCAGGGAGCCTGCTCCTCCCTCTGCCTGCCATTCTGTCTGCCTGTGCTTGCTCACTCTCCCTCTCTCTCTCTCTGATAAATAAATAAAATCTTTTAAAAAAAAAGAGTGAATGAGAGTTGATTTTGTAGCTGACTGAAGGGATTCATCTTCTTCCAGGTGGAGCTAACAAGAAGCTCTAATAATTATACTATTTTGAATGCATCCAAGCAAGGTCTTGAAGATAGTTACAAGATAGTAAGTAAGACCTGAGATGAAGTAATGTCATGGAAGAATGGAAGAAATAACATACAGTAGGCAAGTTTTGGAAATGGTAAGCAGTCTATTTTGGCTACAACATGACTCTCCAGATGGAATTGTAGAGCGGAGAGTTAGGAAGGTAAGCTGCTGTCAGACTGGGAACATTTGTAAAACATGCCAGGACTGGATTCCATGTTACAAGTTAAAGGCAATTGTTAACTTTGGGCAAAGGGATGACTTAATCAGAGTTGTTCTTTCAGGTGACTAATATGAAAGTAGCATGGAGGATCGTTTGTAGAGGGGGGAAGTTGTTAGGGAAAGGTGAAGATTATTGCCTGGAACAGTGTAGAAAAACATCTGTGAAGACCTGGATTAAGGGTACTAGAAGTGGAAATACAAAGAAGATGGTGAGTGCGAAAGGTAACTTCAAGATAAATAGAGGACACAGAATATTCAATAGGATAAATAGAGTTGTACTAGGCACTTACTCTTTCCTTTTAAATTGCCTGTATATGTGACTTCTGACTGGTATAATTAGTTCTTTTATTGAAGCCAACTGTGAAATGGAAAATAACTTGATCTGGAAAGAGTGCAAGAGCACTCTGAAAGTGAAATTTCAGAGAAAGAAAGTCATTGTTTATACAGTGCAGAGAAATTCAGTAGCATTAACAATTACAGGGAAATGTCCATAGTCACACAAGGTAAACTGACCAGATGCAATTAACCATGCATGGTTCAGAGGTGGGGATTCATCCTGGGACAGAATGTCACATTGATCGTGGAGCCAAAACCAGTGGCTAATTATAGTGCTTTGACTCTTCTCATGGAGGCGTCATCTGGGGAGAATGCTTTAAAGTCTCATTTTGGTCATTTAGAGCCAGTTTTGCTTGAGGCAAATGGTAGTAATATTGTTCAAATGGAATCAATAATATTTTACTACTACTACTGCATATTATAATGTTCCATAGTTATCTCAATTAATCTATTATTGATGAGCAGCTTCTAACTCCTATTTGGGAAAGACTACATAGAGTCTTTAATTCATAAATTAAAGGTTTCATGGAATCATTTTTACTTTGTGAGTCTGAAACTCCCAACTGCATTAGACTTAATCTAGAAGGATATTCTCTTTTAAGAATGTTAATACCTTACCAATATTAGAGTAAGAGAATCATTTATTCAAGTAATTATTTATTGTGCCTAATATTGTAAAGAACAGATATTGCAACCATAAACTATTCTGATAGAATAATATCTGCCGTATTCATTTAAAGTTTAATTTACTATTAAGTCTATAATAATAAAAAGGCAGTATTGAAATATAGGCACGTTCTAATTAGATTATTCTTTACCCTCTTTAATCTTTGATTCGGCTGGCATCTTTTAACATTTTGGACCTATTATTATTTGCTACCCACAACCAGTATTTAGTTTAAATGGTTTTATCAACTATGCATACATTTTAATCAGCTCTTGTTCCATGTTAGAGTATAGTTCAATTCTATTAAATAATTCACTCTGCCATTAATGGTGCTGCCTGTTAAATATGGTGTTTTGGAGAAAATCCATATTACTGAACATTCACTGGTGACATGAATTATCTCCCGAAGATGGTGTTGTGATTCAGTGCCATAAGTTATTTGGACAGCTCTTACGGTAACTCTGTTTCACTCAGTAACACCTCATAACTCACGGCTGTCAGCTGAAAAGGGCGGGAGGAAGTCCCCTGGTCCTAGATGCCCTCTTCCATTAGTCCTCCTTCCATTCCTTCCTGGAGAGAAAAGCTCTGCCAGAGTAATCACTGGTAGAATTTCCTTCTGAACCTCGTGGCTTGGGCTGTGAATTGTTTTAAATCTACAACAATTAAATAACCTCTTGAAAGAAATGGAAGGATTTTGATTCTTTCAGTTCCCAGTGTATTTATCTTCCAACTTTCTGGGACAAATATTTGCATTAAGATATCCTCACTTCTTCATGTTCCCTTTGGGACAAAAAGGCTTATTTGCAACTTAATGAGGTCACCCAAGAACTATCTGAACTGTGCCACATCATTATGCTGTGTTAAAAATAACAGAAGGAAATATGAGGGAGGAAATCTTAAGGTTAGGAGGCAGAATTGATACAATTATATGTAATTTCAGATGAATGCCAGAAGATGGCAGTCCTATTTGTTCAGAACTTTATGAATTTTGCAAGACCCATGAGTCCTCTTTGGTTTCAGCATGATCATAGCTCATGAAGAAAGCCAGAAATTAGTTTTTGTTACTATAGAAACCAAATGGAATGACTTAACTTTTTTTCTTTTTTAAAGAAACAGTCTAAAAGTCAGGTAAAAACGAGTACTATGGAAATATATCTAGGGAAAACAAAACACTTACTTTTTTCCCTTTACAGTGGCATTGTGAAAATTCTGGATCCTTAAAAGTTCTTTTTAATCTTCTCTTTCTTTCTTTCTTTCTTTCTTTCTTTCTTTCTTTCTTTCTTTCTTTCTTTCTTCTCTCTTTCTCTCTCTTTCTTTCTTCTTTCCTCTTTCTTCCTTTTTTTAACAGAAATATATCAAAGTTGACTTTGAAATTGTGTATTGCTTTAAAATAAAGTAACTTATATTGTTGTAAGTGCAATAAATACATAAGTAGAAACCTGAAATTATTTGTTTCAGTACAAGCAATAGAGCAGACTTTTCATGCTTTTTAATTGAGTATAAGGGAATTCAATACAGAAATAGTCCAAAACAGTGCTAGACTATGAAAACAAAATTCTTCTGTTCCTGTCTCCTCCTCAAGATATTATTAATTCAGATACTTTGAAATTTCTTTTGTCAAATTTATTTGTTATAAGATCTACAAGGTACAATGATTAGTTTTGACTACTCCAATGGCATATTTAACATTAGGACACTCAATGTCTCTCTTTGTATTTAGGACTCGATGAAACATATGTTTTATTACATTTTATTTTTTTTTAAAGATTTTATTTATTTATTTGACAGAGAGAGAGATCACAAGTAGGCAGAGAGGCAGGCAGAAAGAGAGGGGGAAGCAGGCTCCCTGCTGAGTAGAGAACCCAATGCAGGGCTGGATCTCAGGACCCTGAGATCATGACCTGAGCCAAAGGCAGAGACTTAACCCCCTGAGCCACCCAGGCACCCCTACATTTTAATTTTACATGGAATCTGCTAACCAGTGAGAATAAACAATACATATAAAAACTGCATTTTAGAAATGAAACAAGATGGGATCTGGAGGGAGATAAAGTGTAAGACTCTTAATCTCACAAAACAGAGGGTTGCTGGGGGGCTGGGGGGTAGGGATAGGGTGGTTGGATTAGGGACATTGGGGAGAGTATGTACTATGGTGAGTGCTGTGAGATGTGTAAGCCTGATAATTCACAGACCTGTACCCTTGGGGCAATAATACATTATATGTTAATAAAAATAATTAAAAAATACTTTAGGAATGTTTATACTTAAATGGGGACATTATATAGTTCAGAAAAAGGAAACCTTACAATTTGTGAGTCTAAGAATATGCAGATACCAGCTATGTAAAAAAAATATAAAATCATCTACTTTGAGTCTATGGAATGCTGGACTTGACTATTATGACTCTCAAGAACTAATTTTTTAATTTTCAGAAAATCTGTGAGCCAGGTGTTAAACATCAATTATTAAGTTATGTAAACTTTCAATTAGATAAATCATTTTTTTAAAAAACCTGCATCTTAAGCACTTTCTTCTCTATGCTGGGAGTAAACAATCACATGTCCATGGACAGGGATAATTCACAGGGAAGGGGTACTCTGTAGGATAATTAAAAGGGGCTAGTACAAACAAATTGAATAACTATTACTCCCTCCTTGATTCTCAGCCTCTAAAACCCTTCTCTAGCCTCTCCTGGGATGTCTAACTCTCTGCTGAATCTCTTAGACTCTACAGTCTATCAGGATCCAAGGCCTGGATTTAGCACAGCTTTGTATGGTCCAGCATTTTCACAGTATACTGGTGGTATGCCTCTGATCTTGGACACCAGTCTGGATAACTGGGTTTTTCACTTTCCTAGAAATCTATCCCCATCAAATGTCCCTTTTCTATTACCTGGACTCTCACCTCATACCACAACCTTTGTTTAGATGAGCTACTATCCCTATTCCTTAACATTAAGTCACTGCTTTATTCTGGCTACTGTTCTGGGGAGAAAACGACCCTAGCCTCAAAACAGCTGGGTCACTGCTAAGAGCATGCTATCTGATGTTTGATTCCCACTGTACCCATTGAGACTCTCCAAAGTTTCCAGGACTACCCCCTCTACCCTTCTCTACCCACACATCTTGATATCCTTTTCCCTAATACTTTGGTCACACATGGCCTCACCTAGACTGTGATGTGGTGTCACAGACAGACCCTTGCCTGTGTTTTGCTTGTCTAATAAAAACTTAACTTAACTTAACAGCAACTTAATATGCTCTTAAATGGTGCCTACAACTCCTAAGCACCACTCTTGGTTCTAGTTTGGCTTTGTATTTACATAGTAAAAATGTTACGTGTTAGGTATCGCTCCTCACCTCTTCCCTGTTCTGTGACATCACTTTGGGAGCTTGAAATCAGCCATGATGGGAATATTTACCCTACATACATTTGTAAATTTGCAAGCCCTAAAAATCAGGCTTCCCCTTCCTCATCCCCATCCTAGACAATAAGTGTTAAACAATTACCAGAACATCATCATCCTTCAATCTTTGATATTCAACACTCTACTCTCCTTAAAGGTGCTTCCACAGCCAGTGTTATTGCAGGAAATGTGGCAACCATTCACCTGTGTTCGAGCCAGAGCTTTGAGAACAATGACCTCTACCTGCATTCTTAACTCTTGACTGGTGATGTTCAGGTAATTAGAGGTGCTCTGCCTGTACTGTAGCAAAACTTCTAAATAGTGTCCACACTGCTTCCTCTCTGATCCCTTTTCTACTGTACAGTAAGGGTGAACTTTCTAAAGAGCAAGTCTCTTGCCTCTTTGAAATCCTTCAGAGGTTTCTTTCAAAAAGGAAGCTCTCAAAGTGTGATCTGAGGATAATGGAATCAGCAATTCCTGGAAATTTGCAAAAAATGCAAATTCACAGGCCTTTCCCTTATCCCTATTGTATCAGAAAACTGAGGGTGGGGCCCAGCTGGGGTCTGTTTTAACAAAGCCCTCTGGGTGATTCCCAGGCACACCTAAGTTTGACAACCGCGGACTTAGGGTGACCTTCAAACTCTTGTAATGTTTATAAGGTTTCTAAAAATCCTTTCTGGTTTACCTCTCCCTTACTCTTCCTTTTCTTGCTCTCCAACTTGAATTCTTTGCTTCTGCAATATAAAAATGCATTCAGTTCCTTTATTCAGGATTGTTGGCTTTCACCAAGACCTGTTTGATAATGGGGCCCTTTGCATATGGCAATGGTTAGGTTTCTGTCCATCTTTCTCCTCTGTCTTCTCTTGCCTGGACATTGCTTCTTCCATCTTCAGTGTTCCCCATTTCTTTATAAGAGGAATACTTAACATTTTTTTTTTTTTTTTTTTTTTTTTTTTTTAAAGAGAGAGTACACAGGAGAAACCACCTGGAAGGGGGCGGGGTGGGGAGGAAGAAAAGAGGATGGAGGGAGGCGCAGAGGGAGAGGGAGAGAGAATCTCAAGCAGATTCTTGATAAGCACTGAGCCCCCAGATCCTGGGCTGGATCTTATGACCTGGAGATTATGACCTGAGTGGAAATCAAGAGTAAGTTGCTAAACTGACTAAGGCACCCAGGCATCCCTGCTTAACCATTTTTATAATCCAGAATTTTAAAGGCAGTTGCATGTCCAAATAGAGCAATGTGGAATATGACCATTTTATCTTATTTAGCATGATCCTCAAATTCTTAATTGCATATTTCAAATAAATTGTAGCTATAGCCTTATATATCATATTGATACAGAGTAATTTAAACAATTGAAATCCACTTTATTCTTACCATTAAAATAAGATTTCATTAAAAATTTATTTAAAGCTTTATGACTGCCTAATATCTTTATTAATAATAAATTTGGAGAAGCAGGAACACATAATTAATTTTCAAAAAATTAATTATATGATGAAAGAGAATCCAATTTATGCGGAAATGCAGGCATTGGTAATATAGCAACATAATTCCTGGATTTGTACTAAGGGATTATACTGAAAAAGAGAACATTAAATAAAAAGTGAGTTTTACAGCATGGAGCTTCCTCAAAAAGTTGAAAATAGAGCTACCCTATGACCCAGCAATCACACTACTGGGTATTTACCCTAAAGATACAAATGTAGTGATCCAAAGGGGCACATGCACCCAAATATTTATAGCAGCAATGTCCACAATAGCCAAACTATGGAAAGCACCTAGATGTCCATCAACAGATGAATGAATAAAGAAGATGTGGCATAAATATGCAATGGAATACTATGCAGCCATCAAAAGAAACAAAATCTTGCCATTTGCAACGACGTCGATGGAACTAGTGGGTATTATGCTGAGCGAAATAAGTCAATCAGAGAAAGACAACTATCATATGATCTCCCTGATATGAGGAAGTTGAGATGCAATGTGGGGGGTTTGGGGGGTAGGAAAAGAATAAATGAAACAAGATGGGATCGGGAGGGAGATAGACCATAAGAGACTCTTAATCTCACAAAACAAACTGAGGGTTGTTGGGGGTCGGGGGGTAGGGAGAGGGTGGTTGGGTTATGGACATTGGGGAAAGTATGTGCTATGGTGAGTGCTGTGAAGTGTGTAAGCCTGACGATTCACATACCTGTTCCCCTGGGGCTAATAATACATTATATGTTAATAAAAATTAAAAAAAAATACAAAGGAATATTGTCAAACTGGGAAGAAAAAAAAAAAAAAGCAACCGGAGGAAAAAAAGACACACTACCTCTGGGAGAGCAACAGCAAGATTAACAGCTTAATTAAAAAAGCGAGTTTCATACTTTTGAAAACAGAGTAATCACATACTGAAGAATTTGTTGTGTGGTAGGGAGTAATGGATGAAAGTGGTCAAAAGGTAAAAATTTTCAGTTAAAGATAAGTAAGTTCCAGAGAAATAAGTTACAGCACAGTAGCTATAGTTAATAATAGATTATTGTAAAAAAAAAAAGAAAAGAAAGAATTTGCTATGAAGAAACAAGAAGTATTATAACAGAGAAAGAAGCATTGTCTCCTTATCATACTGGAAAATTTAATGTAAACAAGGCTGTCAAAATTTGTTAGTTTTCAAAATCATTGTATATTCCAGTAATGTCTTTGAGTGTTTTATGTCTATTTTGAATAATAAATGCTGCGTATTGCTGATAGATGGTTCAGTAATATTTTTAAATTTTATATTTTAAAGCAAAATGTTTGAATCCCAGGGAACATTTATATAACAGAGGCAAGTTTAGTGGAAAAAGAACAATAAGAATCACAATTATTTCAAAAGTGGAAGTGTCACCGAATGCCATAGATGCTCTCAACATGAACCTGTCTTTATTCTGTCTTTTTCTTTGACATGTTAAAATGAGATCGTTTTAATACTCCCAACCATCTGATAGGATCTGAGAAGAGACTATACCAGCCATCAAAGGTTTAAAAAAAAAAAAAAAAAAGTTCTTCATTTGGAGTATACACAAAATCAAGAAAGACTAAGAAATGAAGGGAAGAAAATTTCCCTTTATATTTCCCAGTGATTCATGGGAAAGTTGTTTTGATTAATGGTATTGTGATAGAATTTGGTTGACCTTTCCTCTTCCTTAGCAGCAAAAGCCTCTAGCTGTAGCTGTTATGTACCTTTCTCTTAAACAGCCAGCCACGTGAACCATTTCTGTGGAATCCTGCATCCTGGATTTGGAGTGATTCCCTGCATTCTCAAAACAAATGAGCTTAGGGGATGCAGAGAAGAACAGCTGCACAAAATCAGGCTCCTCATTATTAAGCATTTCTAAAACACAAGGGATTCTATTCTCTTTGTTGTCTGTGCTTTTAGTCAAACACACAAATAAATTAACTGTTTTTTTTTCTTTTGTTAACTTATTGTGTGGGTTAAATAAATTAATACAGGTAATGCACTCACAATAGTGCCTGGCACATAGTGTTTGCTATTATTTGTGTTCAAGTCAGTAAGATTTATTAAACACTTCTGCCAGTAAGTGGATTGCACATGAAATATATGGCAGGGCTCTGCACACCTCTTGTATATAACAAACAGGATAATTACTGGAATTGTGTATGCATTGGAAAAGAAGTGTCTGTGTGCGTGTGTGTAAAAAACACATTTTATTAAGGGAAATTTTAAGCATACACAAATTAGAGAAAATAGTACAATAAACCCCAACTGCCCATCCTCCAACTTCATCAATTAGGAATATTTTGCCAATCTTGTATTTTACCTATTCCCCCATCTATTTGAGGGTATTTAAAGTAAACCCGAGACAACATATTTCCTTTTTAAGTATATCAATACTTATCAATAACATATAACATATAAAAAAATGTCCCTTATGTTAACATGGACATAAACTCTTAGGTTTGAGTGAGAGTATATATTAAATGAGGGATTCTAGAATCTTCTCCATGTTTAGATTTAGGTTTACCCCAATTCCAAGTAGTTGCTATATGTCAAATGCTGGACTAGACAATTTCACATTTAGATATAGCCATGACTGCTTCAGGAGAGGAAACAGAGTCTTGGAGGTGGTGTGATTTGCTCAAGATGGCATGTATAAAACATAGAAGAATCTGAACTTGAATAAGGACTGACCCCAGGTCTCACTATGCCTTAGCCCGCTAAAAGCTGACCTTGGAGGAGGCGGTGTTTCTGGGCTAACTGCTTTATGTTTCAGCTCTTAAATTCCCCTGGCATTCTAGGAGAGTGACCTTACTGTCTTGTGGTATCCACCTGCATTAAACCGGTCTGTGAGATGAGTTGGGTTGAGGAAAGCCAGTGTCATTGAGACTAAATGATTGTTGTATATATGACTGACTAGGTTACGGTGAGTTTCAAAGAGAAGATTCTTGCTTATAAAGAGTTTTCAGTCTATTAAAAATGTCCTATCATGCTTCCTAAATGGTAATCAGTAATTTAAAATGTTGTCAGTTGTTGGTTCCTAATTGTTTCCTTGACATGGTGGAAATTATTCTTGGATATAGTTAATATCATAAAAGTATATTAAAAATGACCTAAGGGGGAAAAAGAGTCTATTTCTGTTTTATTCTTATTAGAAGCTAATTATTTTCACACTTCAGACTTTAAATGTTCACTAAATTCCATTTTTTCTTAGATATTGGTTTATTGTTCTTTCATGTCATTCTTTTTGCCCATTTTGTATGTCTATGAAGTATTGCTCCATAGGCTTTATGTTACCACGGAAGTTGGTCCCTAAATGAAGCAAATTGGTCAGTGAAATGAGCAACGCATTCACTAAAGCCACCTGCCTTCAGTGAGTTGTTACGTATGAGTTGTTATGTATATACTTCAGTGAGTATGTTATGTTACTTAGATGTTATGATCTAAGACTATTTTTATCACTGCCCAGATAACCAAGTGTCTTTAAAACTACAATTCTTAAGGATCTTTAAAAAAAAAAAAAAAAAAAAAGAATTAGAATAACAGAAAATCCTATTTTAGCCAAAAAAAAATAAAAAATAAAAAATAAAAAATAAAGATGAGTATTTCTAACAGAACTCAATGAATGGTCTGTAAAACTCTAAGCAAATATTAAACCATCAAGATAAACTCAGTGAATGATAACCAATTTGGGGGGAAAAACTGGCATAATTTCTGTCTATAAAAATTTATCAGACACTTGAATCATGTTAGACCGTAGGAATATTAACTTGTTGCAAGTTAAACATGATTAATACTTCTCTGGGGACCCATTTCACTCATAATTCTTTATCAAATTTTGTACTTTTTCTGAACCTTCTGAAACATTAATCCTTAGAATAGTTCTCAAAATACCATGGATCTCACTGTCATGTGGAATTCGTTACAATTAAGTGCTATTAGTAGTAGAAGTGAGCAGAGAGAAGTGAGAGAGAGGGAGGTAATATATACAAGAGAAGATATCTATGCTAGCCATCTAGAAAAGTGGAAAGATTAATTCATGTAATATAGAATATTGGTGATGATATTTCTAGTGTTAAAATCTCAGTTTGTGTGGAAATCATTGCATGTAGGATTCTAAATATGCACTGAAAAAAAGCATTTTGAAAGAGCATGCCCACGTATTTATGTTTCAGCATAGAAAGATCTAGGGATACCCTTTCTTCTTCTGATCATCCTTGCATAAGGTGTTAGCTATGGATGGTGAAGACACAAAAGCTACACGGAGGCTTTTGGGGTCGTTACGAAGAGTTGAAATTTAAACAGGGGATTGTGTAGAGATACTCTCTGAATGTGGAGGTTGTGCTTTTCCTCACAGGCCACGTTTGTGGTTTTGTTTTGTTTTTGTTTTGTTGTTGTTGAGGACATGGAAATCGGAAGTGGCACTGAGGACGGAAGGTCCTTGCAGCAGGGGCTTCCCCATCTTGGAGAGATGATGGAGAGAAATGATTGGAGAGAAATGCTCTCCAGACTCTGCCTGACATTGCAGCTGCTGATTTTAAGTAGCTCTTATTGCCTCGCCAGCAGCGCGTCTCTGTTCCTCTCTCTTCTTTCCATCCCTGCCTCGTTGCGTTTCACGCTGTAAATGGATAACATTCCCTTAATCTGAGACGTTTGTCTTCTTTCTTTTTTTTAAAGAAGCAGTGACAACTAGAGACAATGCTACATTGCCAGTGCTTCTCTCTATGTCCCTTCTTAGAGCAGTATTTCTCAAACTCTGTTCCTTAAGACCATCTGTATTCTGTCACCTAGGAGGCAAGGACTTATTCAATGTGCAAAGCTATTAAGTTGGAATCTCTGGAATCTTCATTTTTAACCCACTCTTCTGGTAAACCTCTCTGTCTCTGTCAATGTTTGTGTCTCTCCCTTAGCAATGAGAACCCAAACTCTTGGGCCTGCCCTGTAACAGGCCAATAAAGGTAATACCATGTGTATGTAATGGCACAAACTATAGGCTGCAAAGAATTATTCTTGAAATTCTATTTTGGAGATTGCATAAATCGTAACAGAATACTGATGATAATGCAGTGTTTCAACAGAAATGAATTGGGAATGATTTTAAACATACACACTGAGACTTTTGTGAGCCTTTGTGTTTTTTCTTCCCATCCTGTAGGTTGGAAAGTCAAGAGAATCAGTAACCTCAGGTGAGACAATACCTATGAAATAATTTCAGTAGAAATAGGAAAAAAAGTCTCGGATTTTCTGTTTTTCTCCTGTGAGATTATTCTTATGACCAAACATGAAATTACTTTAACTTGGTTGTTTTTACAAGATCAGTAAGTCAGAAGGAGAGAGTCCTGAGAAGTGGTCCCAAGCAGGGATTCAGTGATGGATGCATGTACAGCTTATTGGAGTAGAGGCCACTAAACAATAATAGGAAACACTTCTATGTAATATTCTATGTTATGTTGCCAGATACTATTCCAAGTGCTTTATATATATTTAATCATTTGCTCTATTATTATAACAGATCTATGAGGTAGGTTCTGTTCTTATACCCATGTTATAAATGTAAAATTGAGGTGTACAGAGTTTATATAATTTGCCCAAAGTTATAGAGCTACTATGGGATAGAGCTGGGATTTTGAACCTATGCAGACCAGATTTAGAGTCAATGCTCTTAATCACTATACAATATGGCAACAAAAACAGGGTCTTCAATCCTTTCTTAAAGGACAAGAAGATGTGGAAAATTGCAAAACTTTTGTAAAGGAAGAATCATATGTAGGGACCAGTCCTATAAGATAAAACTTTTTCTAAGACTAGGATAATTAAAGGTGTAATTTAAATGATTAAGCTATAGTAATTAATGGGTGAAAAATAGACTGGCAGATCGATGGAATAGAACAGCTATCATGGAGCCAGATCCTGTAGTGTAATTCATGATAAATGAGACCTGATGGATCAGGTGAAAGGGACGGATCATTCAAAATGCATTGCTGGGAGTACTGAGGAGTTAGTGAATAAATCCATTTTGATTTTACTTCACTCTATTTCACCAAATAAATTTAAAATGGGTGAAAGAGCTAAACATAGAAATTGAAACTAAAAAACAAACAAACAAACAAAAAACCAGAAAATGTAGGTGAATATCAATCTAATTTGTAAATGGAGACAAGCTTTATGAATCTGAATAAAATCCAAAACCTACAATGACCAATATTTCCCACTGTATGTAAACTCCTTCAAATCAATATGATAAAACAAAACAAGCCTGAATTAAATGAAAAAATATGGAAATGTATTTGAAATAAAATATGCCAGGTTGTTAGTGTTGTTGTTGTTGTTGTTGTTGTTTTAACTTTATTTATTTATTTGTCAGAGAGAGAGAGACAGAGAACAGGCAGGGGGAGCTGCAGACAGAGGGAGAAGTGGGGTCCCAGCTGAGCAAGTAGCCTGAGGCAGGACTCAATCCCTGGACTCTGGGATCTGACCTGAGCCAAAGGCAGACACTTAAACCAACTGAGCCATCCAGGCATCCTGACAGATTGTTAGTATTCTTAATTTACAAAGACATTAAATCACTTCACAGAGGGAAAAATGCCCCAAAGTAAGCCACAGAGAATTGGACCAGGAACATACTTTTTGAGAAAATAGAAAGGCATATGGTTAATTAACACTGGGAAGAGATTACTCTTACTAATAATGAGTAGGTAAATCATAGCACTTCCAGCAAATTATGAAAGATTTAACACATTAACAGTTTTCCTCAGCTTTGGTGCCAGTGGAGGTCTAAGTTGGAAAATAAGATTTGGGGAAATGGTTACTATGACCTAGAGCCTAACCTGAAAATAAGATGCAGGGAAGCAAATGTGATAGTGTGTAGAGAAAGGGTTCATGAAATCTTTTAGCATTGGGGATTTCTTAGGTTGTCAGTTTTGCTTTCTCTCCATTGTATCATTTCCATCAGCTTTCAAATGTACTATAATTTCTTGCCTAAAAAAAAAAAATCCTTCTTTTATTTTTCTGAAGTTGACATCTCCATTTCTTAGTTCTCTTTTACACCAAAGTTTGAGATAGAATTGTTCATACAGTTGATTTTTGAACAACACAGGTTTGAATAGCATGGATCCACTTTATACACAGACTTTTTTTTTAATACAGTATAGTACTGTAAATGTATTTTCTCTATTATTTCCTTTTAAAAGATTTTTATTTCCTTAAAATTTTTTTATTTATTTAAAGGTTTTACTTATTTATTTGGTGGGGGGAGAGCAGGAGCAGGGGGAGAGGGATAAGCAGACTCTGCGCTGAGCGTGGAGCCCAATGCAGGGCTTGATCCGACAACCCTGAGATGATGACTTGAGATTAACTCAAGAGTTAGATGCTTAACTGACTGAGGCACCCAGGCGCCATCAAGATTTTTATTTTTAAGTAATCTGTACACCCATTGTGGGGCTCTAACTCACAGGAGATCAAAAGTTGCATGCCCTCTCTCCTGAGCCAGCCAGGAGCCCCTCTTCTTTTTATTTTCTTAATAACTTTTTTCCCCTTAAGCTTACTTTATTGTAAGAATACAGTATATAATATATATATTAATTAAATTAATAATAAAATTATTAAAGTTAATAAATTAAAACTGTAAGATATAACCACACATCCACTTCGGTGGCTAAAATTAAGAAGACTGATAATTCGAATGTTGGTCAGGATGTGAAGTAACCAAAACCCTCCTATGTTACTGATGGGAATGTAAAATGCAGCAGCCATCTTGACAAAAGTGTTGGCAGTTTCTCATAAAACAGAACTTTCACTTATCCTGTGACCCAGAAATTTCTCTCTTTGAGATTACCTATCTTTCTATCTATCTATCATACAAAATATGTGTTACTCAGCATGACTTCCAGTCAACAGTAGGCTAGTAGTAAAGTTTTTTGGAGAGTTAAAAGTTATATGTAGATTTTTTGACTGCAAGGGGGTCAGTGCTTTTTTTTTTTTTTTTAAGATTTTATTTATTTATTTGACAGACAGAAATCACAAGTAGGTGGAGAGGCAGGCAGAAAGAGAGAGGAGGAAGCAGGCTCCCTGTTGAGTAGAGAGCCCTATGCAGGGCTAGATCCCAACACCCTGGGATCATGACCTGAGCCCAAGGCAGAGGCTTAACCTACTGAGCCACCGAGGGACCCCTATCGAAGGGCTTTTTTTTTTTTTTAACCCCTGAATTATTCAAGGGTCAATAATTTCTCAGTCCTCATCTTACTTATCAGCAACATTTGACATAGTTGATTTCTCTCTCCCTCCTTCCTGATAAACTTTCTTCATCTGCTTGGAGGGAGGCCACATTTGTCAGGTTTACCTACAGTCTTTCTGGCTTTACTTCTTAGTTTCTTAGCTAATTCTTTTTCTGTTTTCCTCAACATTTTATTGTCTAACCACACATACTTAGGAAGTGATTTCATCCACTTTTGAGGCTTTCAATCTCACTCATTTGATGTGGCCTGTCAAATTTATATCTCCAATTCAGTCTTTTCCCTTGAAGTCTTGACCTTCTTATCTAACCTCCTATTGCTCATTCCCACTGATACCCCTCCTGGTCCAAGGCAAGGTCATCTTTCAACTGGATTGTGTAGTCCCTTAACTAGCTCCATTCTTATCCTCTATGTTCTGTTCTATGGAGCAGACAGAGTAAATTATAAAACAGTCATATTGTGTGAGTCCTCTGCTCAAAGTCATCTAATGGCTGCCCTTGTCAGGGAAAAAAAAAACAAGAGTCTATAGTATTCTGAAGACACCATCTAACTTAGCCTAGCTACACCTCTGTAACATTACTGTGCTCAAAATCCACTGGATTCATGGAGGATGCATGCATAATCCTATCCCAAGGCTTTTGCTTTTTTTTTTTTCCTTTTCTTAGACTACTTTTCCTCAAGCAAGCTAAATGACTTGACCTTCTCACATCCATTCAGTATTTCCTCATCATTTATTTTCCTCTTGATCCCTTGCATCTGTAGACATGCCATTTAGTTATTAATTCTTTCCTGTCATTATAAAATGACCTCTAGCAGAATAGGGAATTTTTAGTTTGCTAACTGTTCTATTTTTGGAGATTTCAAAATGCCTGGCATGTAGTTGGTCTACTAAATATTTGTGGAATGAATGAATGGACACTGATTCTAACCTACCATTTCAGGATAGAAACAAAGTCTTAAATGACCCAATCTAGCCTTAATAAAATACTACTATTTAGAAATTTCTCCTCCCCATCTAATTATTTCATAATTAGACTATATATTTTCATGATTTTAAATGTAAAGCAGAAAATTATTGAGCTTTTTACTACTTTGCCTGAGATTCAGATTGTCCTTCTGTTCTTAAGGTCTTTTTGTTTCTTTTCTAAAAGGCATGGGACTTCGAAAAATGAAATAATTTTTCTACAGAATTTTGTTTATTATGTTAACATTTTTGTATTAAAATATAAGTGAGCCAAACACAGCTTTATAGTTTGTAATTGTGTTCTCAGGAGGAAAAAATCACCATCCTCATTGACATTAGTTAATACCCTCAGTAAGAGTCTATCATATCATTAAATATTATCCCCTGGTGTGAATGAGAAAAGGCACTCTTACAATCTTTTTAATTTATTGTTTTACATTATAACAGGACAACCATAATTATATAACTTGAGTTTCAATTTTTTTTTTTTTTTGTGGTTCACATAATTTTAGTCAACTGATTGTTCACAATGAAGAGGTGCTGTTGGCTCTGTCAAGCAAATTATCAAGAGCTAGCTCTTAAAAAAAGTACTAATCAAGATTAAAACGTGAGTTCCATTCTTGTGAGGTTTTAAGAGTTTCTGTGTCAGCTCTTGCATAAAGCATTAAGGATTTGAATTCTTTACAATTCATGCATGGATGGGGGAATATATCAAAAAGTCGTAATTCATATTTATACATGGTAAAAATGTTCAGTTTTCTACTTGTCCAGTACTTGTTAGGTGTGCATGAGTCACAGTTCAGAGCTCTTCATATTAAACCATCTTTTTTACTTTTAGCCTATGGACATAGGATAGTATTGTTATTATTATGGAGTACCAAGTTACCCCCAAAATTTAAAATGATTTTTCACTTTTCATTGCTTTCTTACTTTTCTGTAGTTTGAAATGATAAACTAGACTTCTTTAAAATTGAATACTTCTGTTCTTCAAAAGACATCATTAATAAGAGAAATGAATAGGCAAGCCACAGCCTCAGTGACCGTATCTACAAAACATACAAGTGGAAAAAACAAAAACAAAAACAAAAACTGGCACCCAGAATAGAATAAACTGCCACAACTGAATAATGCAAAGACAAACAATCTAATTTAAAAATTGGCAAAATCCTTTGGTAGACACTTCACAAAAGAACATGTGCAAATATCCATTAAACATATGTAAAATTACTCAATAACAGTAGTCTTGAGGAAATATAAATTAAAACTATAAGATACCACCACACATCCATTTGAGTCACTAAAATTAAGAAGACTGATAACTCAACTGTTGGCCAGGATGTGGAGTAATTTAAACACCCCTGTGTTACTGATGGGAATGTAAAATTCAGCAGCCACCTTGGGAAACTGTTGGCAGTTCCTCATAAAATAAAACATACACTTATCCTGTGACCCAGAAGTTTATCCCTTTGATATTTATTCAAAAGTAAAGAAAACAGAATGATTTTTTTTATACAAATATACTCATCTCTATTCCTATGGCTTCAAACTGGAAAACAAAGCAAAACAAAGCAAAAAAAAAAAAAAAACCAAAAAAAACCTTGGTGTATATCAATAAAAGAATGGATGAACAATCTGTGATATATTCACACAATGGAATATTAATTCAGCAATAAAAAGAAATAATGAACTTATACAAACATGAAGAATGAATCTCAAAAAGCATGCTAAGGAAAAATGTCAGCACAAAAGCGTATACTCCTATGGCTTCATGTATATGAAGTTTTGCAATAGGCTAATCTAATCTGTATGGCGGTGTGGGGGAACCAACAAACAGAACAGCAGGTGTCTCTGGAGGTGAGCTGTAGCTTGACTAAGAAGGGGTATGGAGGAACATTCTGGGGTCAAGAATAATATTCTGTCTTTATAGGAGTTTGTAAAAAATTAGTAAATATCGCTTAAACTCTATGTATTTTGTTGTATGCAACAATTTCACAGGATTAGATAAATGAAAAGAATGACAATGCTTCACAGAGCATACTCACATAAAGCTTTAATCAAGGCAAGGAGAATGACAAAGCAAAATGTAGGTGATCATGGGGCCAGAAATTCTCAGGGACAGCTCATCAGGGGTCTGTTTGACTCTCATAGAAAGCACTTAGTCTGTGGATTACGAGCCACTGATAAATGAGTGGAGAATCTTAGTTTCAGGAGACCATGAGGAAATATTTCCAGCAGAACCTTTTTTTTTTTTTTTTTAAATATTTTATGTATTCATTTGACAGACAGGGATTACAAATAGGCAGAGAGGCATGCAGAGAGAGAGAGAGAGAGAGAGAGAGAGGAGGAAGTAGGCACCCTGCTGAGCAGAAAGCCTGACTCATGACTCAGGGCTCCGTACCCAGGACCCTGAGATCATGACCTGGGCCAAAGGCAAAGGCTTTAACCCACTGAGACACCCAGGTGCCCCTCCAGCAAAATCTTTTATGCCCCACTAGTCACATAAGCAAGTCAGGGTGTTTGGCCAATTACACCAGGTGTAAGCGATCAATAAACAAGTTGGTCCTGGGTGTAAATATTAACATTTGAAATTAAACAGCACATTAGAGATTTTTAGTTATCCCACTTGTTCTTTTCTTGGTACCAGACTTCCAAGCATCTCTGGAGATAAGCACAGAGCTGTCACAGTTTAGCTGTCAGATAATGGTATTTACACTGTAAATTTTACCTTTATAGAAAAGAAACTACAAAGAAATTCAACTCTAGTTTATAATAGGCAGATTCTGCAATTGACTTTATTTATTATTTATTATTTTTAAAATTTAAATTCAATTAGCCAAAGTATAGTACATAAATATAGTGGATATACCAGTTTTTATACATTAAAATTCTTTAAGTTTGCTGCATATTTGAAAATTTCCATAATAAGATGTTTAAAAAAATTCCTAAGGTCATAGATTTATCAGGTGTGCCATCGTTTATAGTTTTACCTTGAAGAAGGAATTACCTCAGTAAAAATAAAAATGAAACAAAGTACATTGTTCTCCCTTTTCCTGCATTCTTTATCTGCTCTTCTCTTTCTCTTGCTTCTAGCTGAGTATGAGCTTTCTGCTCATCACTAAATCTCTCCCTTAAAGTTTCTTTCAAAATAACTCTTCCTTCAACTTACGTTTTTCATTTCCTCACTGCACTAAAACCAGTTAACTGAAAAGGCAATTTACGCTAAGGTGCTAATAACTATAGGCAAAGTTTTAATGAGGTCTACTCTCTTTGACTAGTGCTGACAACTATGTGTCTATAGGATTTTAAAGAAATTCCAATTTCTCGAGATAATTTCAATTTAAAGGTGGAAAAATATTGTTCACATATTTTTTCACAATATCACATATCTAGGGAGGAGTTCTATAATTGCAAAATTCAGTGGTGTATCTGAGATGAATTTTGTTCTGGAGACGATGAGAGCAGACTGGACTAGAGGGCAAGAATAAGTTTCAAATTGAAGGTGTATCTTAAAGGAGGAGTAAATTCCTTGCCATGAAGATACTGTGGGCAAGGGGAATGAATTAAATGAAGGGACAGTTGTCTGTCAATTTGCTGGATTCTTTTTGGGGGATAATGCAGGACTCATATTAGACCACTGTGTTTTGACAGAGATTTTTGAATTTTATTTTGGCTATATTTGGAAGGCAAGATGTTTAATTTATTTCCAAGGAAAGTAGAAATCTTAGACTGTAGGCTTGGGACCAGGATTAGAGATCTCAAGGGCTCAGGTGGTGTTGAATATGACTTCATAAGTCATACAAAAGTGCATTTCATTAATGTGCATTTTACATAGACTTTTAATGTATTCTTATACAGCTGATTACTGAATATGGCACTGTCTCTGAGAGAGGACCATGTAGAAAGCAGGGCAGAGGTGCCGGGAAAAGAGAGATGAGAGGTAATATCTCAAACCTAAAAGGAAGATTTCTAAGCGCACTCATTGGAGTGGTACAGCAGATAGATATTTCTGGCAACGTAATGTTTATTGACATCTGCATGTCAATAAATAGCACACCAACTGAAAGACATGGATTTTTCAGATTGGAGCATAAAGAAAACCTAACTCGAGATTGAAGCTAAAATCAGTGAGTAAATAATTCAGAAAATATGGGGTAAAAAGGGGCAAATGTATTCTCATGCAGTGCAAACAAAAAATAATGTGGGGATCTTGACTTTTAAGAGGTTAAACAAAATGCAGTTTAGGCCAACAATTAGTGAAGGAGAAAGAGAAGCCTCCTTTATGATGCCTCTCATATTTGAAATTATTGTGATATTTAATACTGAAATATTAATTTCAATAATGAAATAATATTGAAATATTGAAAATATTCTCATATTTGAAATATTGAATTTCAAATTCATATTTGAAATTTGTGGAGGTAAACATGAGTGCCTCAAATACAAATACCTATTAAAAGCTGAAAATGCAGGAAATTAAAAGGAAAAATGTATCTGCTTACTAGTAGTCGATTAATTTTATTTAACTCTCTCAGTCTATGGTAGGTCAAACTGCACAAAATTAAGATTTAGGTGACCCAAATAACATGATTTAAAAAGCATGTCTGATCGATATATATCAAACTTCAAACCCTGAAAATAGAATACCCATTCTTTTCAAGTGTCTTTGTTATACTCATGAAACTGATCAATTAAGAGGTCACAAAACAACCTAAAACATTCTGAAAAGTGGAAATAGTATAGAAAATTTCACTGATTGAAATACGATAAAAAACAGAAAATAATAACAAAACCAGAAAACAAAAGAGACTTCCATTGCGAAATTAAATAGAAAAAATTAACAAAATAATCACTTCAAACATCTCTAGAGTCAATGTAGAACACACAGAGGAATTGCAGAATTTCTGTAAAATAATAATAATGACAACATTACACATAATTTTTGATGAGATTCACTGTAGGAATGCTTAGAAGGAAGTTTACAGGCTGAAATACTTACATAAACAGAAGAGAAAATTGAAAACAAATAAGCATCTGAACCAGGGGGTTATAAAATGAACAATAAAATGTGTTAGAAAACAAATAAGTATAGAATTAATAAATGCCATAGCTGATTCTTGGAGAAAAAAAGTTAGATAAATCATTAATCTACTGAAGAAAGAAAGAGAAAATGACCATAAAGAAATGACAGAATGTAAAAAGTCAGAGAAGCAAAGGAAATCTACAAAACCTATTAGATATCACTTTTCTCAGATCACCCCATCGTAGTATATTGAGACAGTCCTTAATCTTGTTTATTACTTCATTTTACTCTGTTGTGTAACTATACATATTTTATTCAACAAGACACCTGTTGATGATAATAATTTAAGATTTCCTAGTTGGTTTTTGTTTTTGTTTTTATTTTGTTTTTGTTTTTGTTTTTGCCATTACAAATAGTGCTTCGGGGAATTTTCTTGTACATATATCTTTTTACATTTTTGCATGAATCTCTTGAGATAGACTGCTAGAATTAGGATTGCTTGTTCAAAGGTCAAATGAACATGCAATTAGCTGGATATTTCCAACTTCCCTTTCGTACTTTTGTTCCTACCAGTAATGTATGAGAGTGGTACCAAACTCTTTTTTGAAGGGGGTTACTATATAAACCAACATTAAATCTAATATGGGAAATAAAAATAAGTAGGAAAATTTCAAAAAAGAAGAACAATGAGAGTAGAGAAGACTTAAAAGTTTTAAAGTAAATATTTACTAATTAAATCACTGTGGTACTAGTACATGGGGATTTATACAGGTAAATGAAATAAAATAGAAAGTATAGAATTAAGCCCAAATTCATATAGGAGTTTAAAATCCAGGTAAGGTAGCTGTTGAGTCAGTGGGGAAAAGGATGAGCACATCAGTTAGTATGGTCAGACAACTAAGTATCTGGGGAAAATAAGATTAGACATATTTATATCTCACAATGTGTATGAGGATAACATCCCAATCTTTTAAAGTTTAAGCGTGAAAATTTGAAATATATGTACTCAAAAAATAATACAAGTATTTGCTCAAATTCTTGGAGTGGAAAACTCTTTACAATTGAAAACATGGATGACATAAAAGAAGGGTTTGAAAACTTAATGATCTAAAATTTAGAAAGTACGTATTGCCCTCCAAAAAACAACTTAAGCAAATTCAGAAGACAAATCACACATTTGGAAAAAGTTATTTTCAATAATCTGTATATTGAAAGCAGCTAGGAAAAGACCAACAATCAGGGCTAATTTTCCTCTGGAACATGATGCTATACGGATGCCAGGTTATACCTGGCATCCATTTGAATTAAGCAGTCATCATTTGCTATTGGCTGGTGATTGTACCAAACTGATTGTTAAAATTTTTGAACATCAAACTTTCCAATAACTTGACAGAGGAAAGGATATATAATATAAGAAGCTCATAAAAATAATGCAAAAGCATTCTTTAAACATCTGAGAAGATTCTCAATCTCACTCATCAGAAGTGTATAATGCAATGTGTCCAATATAATGCAGTTATATGCAGCTATAAGAATAAGTTGTCTGCATCCTCATGGTAAGATGACAAGGAACAGAATACTAGGTATAGCATGCTGACCCAGTGTAAAATAGTAGATAAATGGTAGAAAAAATATACATTAGATTTTTATTATATATGCTTGAAGGAATTTTGGAAAGATACACAACCAAGTGATAATGTTGCTACATGTTGAGAACAGGGTGGGGAAAAGAGCCACAGTGAACTGTGAACTGCGGTGGGAAAGGGATTCCCCTTCCTCCATATGTTTCTTTACATTTCTTTGTTTTGGAACCATGTGAAATGCATTAGCTATTTAAAGATTAAATGAAAACATTATAGGTAAGAAAATGCAATAAAAGGATAGCCACAGAACAAATAGAAAAATATATCTCACTGCAGAGGTCACATTCTATTTTGCCTACTGATAAGATTAGCCCAAATTTATATGGACATTTTCCAGGGAGAGTGATGGTACTTTTTTCCCTCTGGTCACAGAAGAACCTCTCCTTTGTAGAAACTGTAATGATGTTATCTTGGTGAGTAGAAGACATTTTCTTTGTATGTGTGTGTGTGTGTTTTAATGGTTTTATATTTTAATTCCAGTATAGTTAACATACAGTGTTATATTAGTTTCAAGTGTGCAATCTAATGATTCAAAATCTCTATACATTATATTTATCCAAAAAAGAGAAAGAATTTTCTTACCTTCAAGTTGGTCTTCCTCCATAGATATTTTGATATTTCTAACCACTCTAAACTTGTCTTGTTCCTCTATTACAACTGATTGCGAGAACAGAGTATCAAAATGTGATTTTGTTCTATTGACTTGTTAAGAAATAATTTGGGACTCTTTTTCCTTTGATCTGCTTTTTTTAGAATTCATTAGTGCTGACCACTTTCCCTGCAGTGGCTGTTAACCAAAGTTTCTTTTTCTTTTCAAATTCCTTGGATTCAGTGACAAAGTGTTGTTTGACTACTTGGATACTGGAATATTCTCCATTATTTGAATTTAGCTTTGATGGACAGACCTATTTCTTATCATATCATATGCTGCATATCATATCTGCATATCATATCTGGATGTCCTATCTGCAGATAAGAACTGCCCCATCTCCACTCAGTTGAAAACCCGGTTTACACCTTCATCTCTATAATAAACGGAGATTGTTGATGTACCACATATTCACCTTTTCATTCAAAAGGGATGGGTTGTTGGTACCTTTTACATAATGCTAATCTTGAAAATAATCAGGATAGATAGAAATAATCAGTACCACCATAAAGGCAAGATTTTCCCCCATTCCTATGTTTACATCATCTGAAGGAAGACAAAGAAATATTTGTTTTCCTCTTACCACCCCTCAGATTTCCCAGACATGTGTCTTTTTATTCTTTGAAAAGATGGACAAACATGTAGACAAGCAGTCTTGATATTATGCTTGTTACTGACTTGGGGAAAGTTTTTCTGAATTTAGAGATTACATTCCCTTTCTTACTTCTCCATCATGATATTTATTACAGTTTAGAATGTGTGACTTTACAATGTGCATCAATCATTCTTTTAGACTTTAGTTACTATAAGGGCATGGTCCATGTCTGTTGGCTACCTTCTGTATGTCTCCCAGTGGAAGGCAAGTGCCCTGGCATGCAGTGCCAGCCAGAATTTTTCTGGGAAAGACCCCAAATAATGACCTGAAAATTAAAGAAAAAAAAAGAGAGAGAGAGAGAGAAAGAAAGAAAGAAAGATAAAGAAAAACTTCTCCCTTTCTTTTAAAGTTCTGACATCTGGACAGGCTCAGGGAGTCCAATGATAATCTTAAAAGTTAATTGAGTTTCTGGGCAGGAGTGTGTTTCTGTCTTAAAAGGTAATTTTAGATTATTCCCACCCTGGGAAACTTTAAATTAACTGTCCTGTAATGGTGGTGAGCATGAAAGCATGGCACACCAAGAAAGGCAAGGCAAACTGGAACAACCTGGAAATAAGATGTTATTTATTTATTTATGCAGGTAAGCACGTGGTTATCAACATGAATAGTCTGGAAACTGGAGTGTGCTTCAGGATCACCTGAAGGAGTTGTTGACACAAATTTCAGGTCCTACTCCAGGGCTTCTGACTGAGTAGCCCTGAAGTAGGTCAAGGGATTTGCATTTCTACTAAATTCTCTGCTGCTGCTGCTCATTCAGACACCCATACTTTGAGAACCATTGTTTTGTCATGGCTCTTTCTGTGAATTTTAATTGGAAAATTGAATAACTGTTTCCTCTGTGCTTTTCTGTCTGGCTGGCCTCTCTCCTACCATTTCCTTTAGACTGTTGATTCCTGGCAAAGTTACATATCTATATCTATATCATCTCTATCTCTATCTCTATCTCTATCTCTATCTCTATCTCTATCTATATATCTCTTATCTATATCTATATAGCTGTTTGGGATTCTGGAACACTCAGTTCTTTACATTTAAGAATTAAGAATATAATTTATAATTAAGAATTCAGGAAGTAGCAACATTCCAACAGATCAAAGAAATCATCTATCTGGATAGAATTATAGTCTCTTCTCATTCTCTGAAGTCTCCCAGAATGGGGATTCTTTAAAAGTCTTCCTTAAGAGGAGGGAGTAATCCATTCTTGGGGCCTGGCCAAACTATGGTGTCTTCTGAAGGCAAAGCATAGGGGAAGAAAATTTCCAAATTTACCTGTTCCTGGTGTAGCTTTTCTCTGACTATTATCAACTATGCATTTCTATTTATTTACTTAGCTTTGTATTTATTATTATAAACCCAATGTTGAAAGGCAAAAATGAGTGAGGAATAAGAAGAAAAAGGAGAGAGAGAGAGAGACAGAAGAAATGGGAAAATTGGAAGCAAAATAATATCTAATTATTAAGATACTCTCAAAGGATATTACTAGGAAATGCATAAGAAAAAATTCAAATAAACTTACAAAAATACATCCAATCTCACTGATAACAAAATAAATACAAGGTAAAGAAATAATAAAGTACCAGATTCTACTTAAGAAATTGACAACATTTTTAACAATTATGATTTCTCAGATAAAAGAAAGAGCAGCAAAATAGTAATTTTTAGATATTGCTGATGGAATGTGTATTATAAGAAAGTATGAACGATTTAAAATCAATAAATACCACTCTATAGCATAAGGTCATCTTGTTAGAAGGTCATGTATTAAAAAAATCTTTCACCCCATATTTCTTTTCTTCTTTGTCTACATTTCACAGCCTGTAATTATTACCATAATACTTTCTTTTCTAGGTTAGATAAAAGAATACGGTCACAGAATGGTGCATGAAGATCATGGACTTGATGTTGAGAGACAATCATTATAGTATTTGGTTAAAATACCAACCAAACAAACAAGGGACTAGGACAAAAATCAGGAGAGAGACTTAGTTTTTTGGAGACAGAGAGACAGGGCACCCTAAGTGTGAAATATCTACATGACTGCCTGTCAGTAGGAGAATTATTGATGTGAAAATAGCAGAACATTTCACTAACTTAATGCCAGATAACAGGAAAATCCATTTGAATCAACAAAGAAAGAAACAGAATATTTTTTTTTCAACTGCAATTCCAATGCTTTATTGTACAAATCGTAACATTCTAAGCTAATGAACTGGTGTGGATATAAAGATGATTTGACTTAGTCCATTAGTTTTTCTGTTATTTGTATGTTAATGAAAGTTCTAAGTACTTGAAAACAATTTATTTTAGTGAGTAGGATAAATTCTCCCTCTCAAATCCTATTTATATTATTCATTGGCTGTAGCAAAACCTTTCCTTGGACTAAGTGAAACAGCCCCAGTCCATGTTTGAATGATACCCTTTCATAAGACTGGAATCTAACTTACTTTTACTACACTGTGTATGAGAATAACTGACTGAACATGAATGATTGATTCCCAAATGGTGTGGTTTAAGTTTGTTAGAGAAAGACCAATAAATGAGGAAATTTGTTTATGAAAATGTTGCATTTGCTGATATGTAATTTATAGGCTGTGTCTCCATTTTCTTGGCTGTGTAACAAATTACTGCTAAATCTAATGGCTTACAACAACGTTCTTTCTTTTGCTCCTTATTCTATGGATCAGCAATTTGGGTTGGGTATAGCTGGGCAGTCGTTCTTGGCTGGGCTCATTCACAGGACTGTGGCCAGTTGATCTAGGATGGCTTCAGCTTCTGTCTGCCCCACATGTGTCTAGTAGGCCAGCTTGGATTTGCTCACGCAGAAGCAGCAGGAGTCTCGGAGACTGTGGAAATGTGCAGAGGGGACAGAGCAAGCATTCACATGAAATTGTTTATTCCACATTTGAATGGCCAATGCAAAAGTAACAAAGTCATTCCATACCCAATAGATTTCTTTTTTTTTTTTTTAAAGATTTTATTTATTTATTTACAGACAGAGATCACAGGTAAACAGAGCAGCAGGCAGAGAGAGGAGGAAGCAGGCTCCCCACTGAGCAGAGAGCCTGATGAGGGCTCCATCCCAGGACCCTGGGATCATGACCTGAGCCAAAGGCAGAGGCTTTAACCCACTGAGCCACCCAGACGCCCCTAGAGAATAGATTTCAATCTCTTTTTTAAGACTATGAATTATTGGCTTTATTTATTTATTTATTTTTTGTTTTTATCATTGAGTATATGACACAAATGTAGTAACACAAAGCAGTGATGTTTCTGGCTTGGTAAGGATCTTAACAGCTGCACTGTAAAGATAACAAGCATATTTATCTTTTCAAATGTGAAGTTCCTCAGCATGGATTCCTTTTTAATTGAAATATAGTTGACGTAGAATAGCGTATTAATTTCAGGTGTACAACACAGCGATTTGACATTTATACACATTACAAAATGGTAGCCATGATAGCTGTAGTTACCATCTGTTATATAAATATGAGAGATTATATTCTCTATACTGTACTTTTTACTCCTGTAGCTTACGTGTTTTATAACTAGAAGTCTTTATGCCTTAATCCTCTTCACCTATTTTTGATGGTAGCCACTTGTGTAGCTGTTTTTGCAATCTGCCACCGACTGGTAGAAGTTTTTTTTTTTTTTAAACATAGAATATTATTATATCAGTTGTTGAAATAAGCTATTCTTTTTTTCTTTTTCATGACAGGATATTTCCTATGGTGATTGGCATGGTGATTTCTGGTGAAGTTAATTGTTTGGTTTAAAACATAGAATTAATTTAATTGCATTCACCCTTCTCTAAATACTCTCTGTTTTTAATGGCTGTTCATCATCTGCAGAATAAAAGCAACTGAATTCCTTAAGAATCTGCCACTCATGATCCTCCCTACCTCCCCACCTCTGGACTTCAGCCATGTTTTTTTCCTCACCACCCCTGGACCCCAGCCATGTTATACAATTTGTTATTTCACGGACACCTCATGAGCTTTTTTATCTCTGTGTGGGTGTGTGAATGTTTCTGTGCAGGAATTAATCCAATTCCCTTGAATACCTTTTACTTGTTTATTTGCTTAATTTGTCTTCCGTTTTTCAAGCGTCAGCTTAACTCTGTGAACCTCCCTTGATGACCTCCTTTGTACCCAGGATAGTTTCAAGAGCAAGCAGAGCTTCTATGACTTATTACCTACCAATGAATTAATATTATTTGTGCTCAAGTGTAATTGTACATTTAAAACATGAGCTTCTTGAGAGCAAAGAATGGGTCCTATTTTTAGTATATGTGCTGCCAAAGCGAGCACCAAAGAATGAGTCCTAATGTGTCCTAATCATCTTTGTGTAGGCTGACTTAACTATGTATTTAGCATATAGTAGTAGATGCTCAATATTTTTTAAGTCATTAAATGAATGAAATGGTGAATGAGTGAAGAACTAGTCATATTCTCCTTTTTTAAGTCTATGACAAATTCTTTAAACTTCTTTTACTCTTTTATGTAAGCTCATAGTTTTTATCATCAGTGCTCCACAGTTGATTCTTAAATCATTTTTCTATTTGGTTTTGTGTTTTTGTTTCTTTGTTAACAATGATTGTTTTCTTGACTCCCAGGGCTATCTCCAAATGGCCTTTTTGATATTCACACCTGCACATCCTGCTGTTTTCTTAAATATAACGTGCCATGATCTGAACGCCCAGTCTTTCTCAAAGCTTGCCAGGAATCTGCATTCCTACCTCTTATAACTACTGCTGTCAATGACATTACCATCTTCCTAAAAACCCAAGGATCTTTTGCCTATGTGAGCTTCAAACAAGATGAGTGACAGAGATAATCAATTATACTTATCATCTCTGTGTTATCATCACCAAAATCAAATCTCAAGAAAATTAACAGGTTTTCCCATAATCATTTTGATTACAAATGTTAGAACTAAGACTCAAACTTAGGTCTGTCTAATTTAAATAGATTGTGTTCTTTTACCTCTGATTTCAGAGTGGTGGGGATGGGTTTGATGGGACTTGCTAACTCATTGATCAAGGATAAAGAGAAGAAGAAAGACTTCTCATTTCTCATTCTTCCTCATTCTCCATACCCAACCAATTTCCAAGTGCTTGATTTATCTTAACAACAACTTCTCATTACTATCTCCCTTTTCACTTTAGCTCATGCTTCCTTAATTCATTCCTTATTGCTTCTTTCAGTAATTACTGCAAAAGCTTTCTAACTTGTCTGCTTTCCCCTGTATCTCCTGAGATTTAGGGCAGGGTACTGACTTGTCTTAAAGTCTTCACATAGACTAACTAAACTTACATAGTAGGATGCTTGATAGAATTTTTGAGTTGCATTTTACTACTGAACTTCTATAAACTGAGAGTATTTTTTCTAGAAATAATAAATAACTGTAGAATATGTGAGGAGTAGCAACATGGAATTTTTTATCTTCCTAACCTAATTAAAGTATAAATAAACAAAATTTTTTCTTTTCAGAAATCAGTAGCAGGTGTTGCAGTTAAAATATAGACAGCATATTACAAAATGCATTGATAAAATGGACACAATCCCAGTCATTTAACTGTGTTCTGCTTACCTAAATCCACCTGCTGTTGAAGCCAGATAAGTGTTTATTTGCATTTATATGCTAACCTTTATAGAGAGATATTATTTACAAAATTTTGTTTATTATATCCCAAACACATGGGTATTTATTCTGGCCCTTATACACACATATATTTTTTAAGCCAGGAAAGAACATTAGAGAAGGAAGGATATTTGTTTGGGTAGTAAATTAATATTAGCTAATGCTTCTGGGTGTTTCCTACCTTCTAGGAGATGCATTTAAAGCTTAAAGGCATTATTTTATTTAATCCTCATAATAACCTCATGAAATAGTTATTCTAATCCCTATTTTACAGATGAGGAAATACAGGCTGAGGTTAAATATCTTGCCCAAGATGATTTAGCAACTGAAAGATAGAAACTTGTGAAGCTTCAAAACTAGGAGAGGTTTCTTTGCAGGTTACTGGAGATAGCCGATATCTCCTTCTACAGCAAGAGGCTGGATTTCAGTGGGTGGGACAGTTTCAGTAGCAGGATTCAATCTCTAGAAGCCTCACTAAAATTAGTCCTGCCTTCTTAAACCTTGTCCAGATGTAAAAGTCAAAGATCTGTAAACTAGAAGCTATGTCCCCACCTATAGCCCTCAACATAACCCTAAACACATTGGAAAAGGGATTGGGATATAAAATTAGCTACCTGTTGTATTTATCTACTATTGATGCAGTGTAGTACAGCAAACTTACCAGCTGCAAACACTATATATTTATTAGCTCAGAGTTTTGTAGGTCAGAAGTATGGTTAGGATTTCACAAGGCCAAAATCAAGTGGCCTTCAGGATGTATTTACATCTGGAGCTCAGGATCCTATTCCCAGCTCATTCACGTGTTAGAGAACTAAGTTCTTTAGGGTCGCAGGACTGGGGCTCCCTGTTTCCTTGCTGGTTGTCAGCCAAGGTCTATCTCAGCTGGGAAAGACCACTTTCAGTCTCTTGCCACATGTTCCTCTCCATCCTGAAAGCCAGAGATGATGACTTTTTGTTGTGTTGAACTCCTCTCACACTTCAAATTTCCTTTTGTCAAAAAGAGCCCATTTCCTTTTAAAGACTCACATGAATAGGCCATGCTGACCTAGTTACCTTTCTTTTCTTTTTTTTAAGATTTTATTCATTTACTTGACAGAGATCACCAGTAGGCAGAGAGGCAGGCAGAGAGAGAGGAGGAAGCAGGTTCCCTGCTGAGCAGAGAGCCTGATGTGGGGCTAGACCCCAGGACCGTGGAATCATGACCAGAGCGGAAGGCAGAGGCCCCAACCCACTGAGCCACCCAGGTGCCCCCCTCCTTACATTTCTTAAAATCAACTAACTGCGGGCCTGATTACATCCACAAAATCCTTTCACAGAACCACCTAGATTAACATTGATTGAGTAACTTAAAGAAGGTGTATGTATACCAGGGGGCAGGGTCTTACAGTCATCTTAGAAATCTGCTAATACTGGTCCACATTACAGTATCTGAGATGGACTTCTTTGCATCTATATGCCATGCTCCTGGAAGCTAATAGTCCTCTTAAACCCTATTTTATTTACTTAAACATTGTGCCAGGTATCATTTAATATGAAGCATTATTCACTTAGTTAAGCACTAAACATATATTTTGATTTTCCTGGGTCTAATGCCAGGCTATCTGGATGTGGTTATCACTCACCTAGCTCTCTTCAAGTAACGTCTTGTCCTGTGCTTTTCATAGGCATGAAACCCCTTTTCCTATGCCCTTTGTTTATGCTTGAGAAATAGCTTTAACCTCGTCACATCACCTAGAATCATTAATATCCATTAAGACTTAGCTATAGGCTGGGTCTTAAGGAACAGAGATAAATAATACCTATAGCCATTATCTAAAGAGGGCATACATAGTAAAAAATAGTTGGTTTATATTATTATACTCCATCACAGAGATATTTATATGCTTTCTCTAGTGAGAGAAAAAGGAAGGGGGTAACCTTGAGCAAAGTCTCTATGGATGAGTTGAAGTGCCAGGTGAACTAATGGCACATTAAAGAAACTGCAAGATATTTGGAATGGCAGATGCATAGGGTTAGAGGAGTACCAATATGAAAAATAGGACTAGAAAGGTAGTTAATGATTCTCAAGTTTACAAATCACAGTGAAGATGTAAAACCTGTAAATATACCAAATATCACAGTAATAAGGCAGAAACTACAAGAAATGTAAAATGAAATGTACAGATAGAGTATAATGTTAAGATATTTAACACACCTCTCTAATCCAAGAGGACAAAAAATAATGCTCTGCAAGATACATACAATATAATCAACATGACAGATCTTATATATGTGTATTATAATATACATAATATATATATATTTATATATATAATATATATAAGTTTACATCCTAATATAGTATGCTTTCTTTTCAGTCAACATAGAATAGTAAAAAACCTGATCACATTTTAAGTCGTGACACATCATTTTAAAACTCTGTGTTAATACTTTGTGCTATTGATCTATGTAGATTTCTTTATTAAACCCTATTTATTAGCAGCAGTATATTTGATCAATATTTTCATCTGTTCTGTGGCATTTTTTTTTTGGTGAACAATCTTAAAGTGCTCTTTATTTTTTCTATGTTCCCTTTTAACCTTTTGGTTGTGCTATCTTTGGACATATCTTATTATGATTATATTACATTTTTACTTGTTCATGATGAGTTGCTCTAGATTGGTCATTTGTAAATGATTCCTGGGGATCGACCGGGGCTAGAGTTAAATGGCAGGATGTCCAGAATAACAGGAGTTTTGTGCCTGAATACAAAGTGCTGTATCTTTTGGCACAGGTTTTCCTCTTTCAACTTCACCAGCAGACTGCTCCATGAAGATACACATTTTTTTTTTTTTTCCAATTCAGTATTATATACAGCTCCACTTAGTTATGCCTCTCAAGGCTTCATGCCAAACTGGGGTCAGAGAAGTTATCTTTCTTATCCAGTCTTCATATTCGTTTCTCTTGTTTCAATGAGAAACTATTGGTTTCTCTCCCAAGGATGCTGCTTTGGAGAAGGGTGCTTTGTGAGCTTCATGTAAAGGATGGAATTGTGCTTCTGAAGATTACTCTTGTTATTTAGTGATGATTACTGAGAAGATGAGGAAAACTTCTTTAATCTCACCTTTTAAACCATACATTTAATTTTGCTATTTTTTTTAAAGACTTAGTTTGTTTATTTGAGAGAGAGAGTATTTGCAAGAATAGGGGGAGCGGTAGAGGGACAACCAGATTCCCTGCTGAGCGGGGAGCCCTATATGCTGTGCTTGATCCCAGGACCTTGAGATCATGACCTGAGCCAAAGTCAGATGCTTAACTGACTGAGCCAAAGTCAGATGCTTAACTGACTGAGCCACCCAGGTGCCCCTAATTTTGCTGTTTGAATTCCTAATGCATTTTGTCTTCATCACTGCATAGTATTCTTATAGTTAAGTATGTTATTAGGTAATAAACAAAAACTCTGTGTCCATTTTGTCTCTTTTAATTGGTAGAAATTATTTAGAAGTAAAAACTCTGAGTTTAAAATTCAAAATGTTTTGCATTTTTTCTCATAATAACTATTTTTAAATGGTGAATATGTCTTTGCCTATGCATTCAACAGAGAACAAAATAGTACTACATTCTATGGTTTAAAAAATTTTATTTTAAAATGAAACTATTTTGAAGCTTTCAGTGATAGCTATGAGAGCCAAATATTTTTAATTGAAAGGAATTGACATTATAATACAATTTTAAACTTTTGTAGGTGTCACACAATACATCCTAATGTTAGACTTTGCAAAATACTCACTGCACATAAAAGAAAGTGATAATAATTTCGGAAAATTAAAATCTATTAGTACAGTCGTCTCCATATCAACATTATTAAATTTACTTAGAGTGTTTTGTCACACTCAAGCTAGAAGTGACTTTAAATAATTTCTGCCTATTGTAATTCTGTTATTTCTTCATGTTATTGTATAATTTCCCAAAATATAAAATGGTTTCATTATTCAAAGATATAGTTGTAGATCATTTTGGTAGACCTCTCAGTAGATTCTATGTTTTATGTGGACAAAAATTGTTTCTTTTACTTCCTTTTGTACTCAAGGAACTTGAAACAATTTCTGTTAGGTTTGTTAGAAGTATTTATTTAATGGATTTACTCCTTTTCATAGTTGTAATTGCTTCTCGTTCTTAGTACTTAGTAATGGTTTCTTGGAGATGAGGGGAACTCCTGTCTTTACTCTGGCCTTTTAACAATAGAAATTTAAGATTCCACGCATTTAGTAGTCATCTGTCCTTGTACTCCTCTTAGTTTAAAGTTTCTTAGACTCTCCTTGTTCTTGATGAACTTGGTTGTTTTGAGGATTACTAGTCAAGTTTTTTTTTTTTAATTTCTTAATGTAGACATTTCAGATATACACAAAAGTATATAAAATAATTATGTGTGTCTTTCCAATCTTACTTTTTAAATTTTTACCCCTGGATCTCATTCATCTGTTTCTTCATCTCTCTCCACACACACACACCTCCTCTGGCAACACCAATCTGGACTCTTTCTCTCTCTCTTTCTTTTCCTTCCTTCCTTCCTTCCTTCCTTCCTTCCTTCCTTCCTTCCTTCCTTCCTCTTTCTTCCTTTTCTTTCTTTCTTCTTTCTTTCTTTCTTTCTTTCTTTCTTTCTTTCTTTCTTTCTTTCTTTCTTTCTTTCTTTCCTTTCTTCAGTATGAATTCTTCCAATCCATGAGCATTGAATATATTTCCATATTTATTCGTGTCTTCTTCAATTTCTGACCTTGACACTTAGTTTTCTTTCACTTTCTTGGTTAAATTTATATCTAGATATTTTATTCTTTTTGATGCTATTATAAATGGGATTGCTTTCTTAATTTCTTTTCTTGATAGTTCATTATTAGTATATAGAAATGACATATTTTTGTGTATTGATTTTGTATCCTACGACTTTATAAGTTCTGCCAGGTTGTTTTTTTGGTTTTTGTTCTTTTGATGGAGTCTTTAGGATTTTCTGTATGTACTATGTCATCTGCAAATAGTGATAGTTTTACTTCTTCCTTTCCAATTTGGATAATTTTCATTTATTTTTCCTGCCTAGTTGCTCTGGTTAGGACTTCCAATTTTATATTAAATAAAAATGATGAGAATGGGCATGCTTATTTTATTCCTGATCACTGAGGGGAAGTTTTCAGCTTTTTATTCTTGAGTATGATGTTAGCTATGGGCTGGCGATACATGGCCATTATATTGGGGTGTATTTTCTTTATACCCACTTTGCTGAATTTTTATTATAAATGGATGTTGAATTTTGTCAAGTGCTTTTTCTACTGAGACAATCATATTATTTTTATCCTTCATTTTGTTAATGTGGTGTATCACATTGATTGATTTGCAGATGTTGGAGTATCCTTGCATTCCTGGAATAAATCAGGCTCGATCATGTGAATGATCCTCTTACTGTATTATTGAATTTTGTTTGCTAATATTTTGTTGGGTGTTTTTGTGTCTATGTTCATAAGGGATATTCATCTGTAATTTTCTTGTGATATCCTTGTCTGGTTTTGGTATAAGGGTAATGCTGGCAGTAGTTCATTTTCTTTCTTTCTTTCTTTCTTTCTTTCTTTCTTTCTTTCTTTCTTTCTTTCTTTCCTCTCTCTCTCTCACCCACTCTTCCTTCCTTCCTTCCAAAAATTTGCTTAAGTTTTATTTTATTATGTTGCCTTATTATAAACCCTATATCTTCTCCTCTCTCTAGTTTGAAATGAGCAGAGGTTGCCTTTATAACATAAACCCTCTTCTAGACTTTGCTTTTCTAAACAACAACCTTTGAGTAGGCTCTGCAAACAAATTCCAGCAAGTTTTGAAGACTTCAGTTTTCTGCTTAAAGTCCATGTTTTCTTTTAATGTGCTGTTGGATTCTTTTAGCTAGGGTCTTGTTGAGAATGGCATCCATATTCATCAGGGGTATTGGTCTGAAATTCTCCTTTTTGATGGAGTCTTTTTCTGGTTTTGGTATCAAGGTAATGATGGCCTCATAGAATGAGTCTGGAAGTTTTCTTCTGTTTCTATTTTTTGAAACAATTTCAGGAGAATAGGTATTATTTCTTCTTTGAATGTTAGGTAGAATTCCCCAGGGAGTCCATCAGGTCCTGGACGGTTGTTTTTTGATCACTGCTTCAATCTCATTACCGGTTATTAGTCTATTCAGGTTGTCAGTTTCTTCCTGTCTCATCTTGGTAGTTTATATGTTTCTAGGAAGGCATTCATTTCTTCCAGGTTGCTTAATTTATTGGCATATAGTTGTTGATAATAATTTCCGATAGTTTCTATTTCCTCAGTGTTAGTTGTGATCTCTCCCCTTTCATTCATAATTTCATTAATTTGGGTCCTTTTTCTTTTCTTTTGGAAAGAGCCAAGATGTCCTTCAACAGACAAACAGTTAAAGAAGATATGGTCCATATATAAAATGGAGTATTACTCAGCCATCAAAAAGAATGAATACCCAACTTTGCATCAACATGGACAGAACTGGAGGAGATTATGCTAAGTGAAATAAGTCAAGTAGAGAAAGTAAATTATCATATGATTTCACTTATTTGTGGAATATAAGGAATAGCATGGAGGACATTAGGAGAAGGAAGAGAAAAATGAAGGGGGGAATCAGAGGGGAAGATGAACCATGAGAAACTATGAACTCTGGGAAACAAACTCAGAGTTTTAGAGGGGCAGGGGGTAGGGAGATAGGTTAGCCCAGTGATGGGTATTAAGGAGGGTATGTATTGCATGGAGCTTTGGGTGTTATACATAAACAATGAATTATGGAACCCTACATCAAAAACTAATGATGACTAATGACAAAAATTAATGATGATGATATGGTGACTAACATAATTTTTTAAAAAAGTAATTAGAGATGTAAAAAAAATAAAGTCCAAGTTTACTTTTTTCATTATCTCATGATTTAGCCCCATTCCCCATACTTGTTACATATCATCCTACTTTAAGGTATGAGTTGGTAGTATTTCCTAGTTTTATTAAATATGGCGTTCCCCTTTTAAACTTTGTTTTTATTATTTATATCTTGCTTTAGTTAGTTTCTGAGAAGGGTAAATTTTAAATTTAAAATGTAAATTTTACTTTATCATCTTAAACTAAAAACATGTAAAGGAATATCATGTACAAGCAGATTTTTTTTTTTAATTTTGTTCAATAATGGTGGAATATGGAATGGTAGGTAAAGCCTATGGGGAATATAGACAATGACTGTCACAAGTATGTAAAAAAGGAATACTCTGTATTAATGATAATAAGTCCTCTGTAAATGTAGTTACTGAAACATAAAGAATTTACTGGCATCTTTGTAGAGTGGATTTAAGCACACGGTAGTTTTTTTTTTTTTTTTTAAAGATTTTATTTATTTATTTGACAGAGAGAGATCACAAGTAGGCAGAGAGGTAGACAGAGAGAGAGAGGAGGAAGCAGGCTCCCTGCAGAGCAGAGAGCCCGATGCAGGACTTGATCCCAGGACCCCAAGATCATGACCTGAGCCGAAGGCAGTGGCTTAACCCACTGAGCCACCCAGGCGCCCCAGCACATGGTAGTTTTTAAGAATCAGATTACTTCTAAGGTCCCACTACAGTACTTTAATTCTATTACTTCATGATTTGTTTTTCTGCAAACAATTAGTCAAAGGAATTTTTTGATTCTTGTATGGGAAATTCAAAGCAGTCTGATAAGACATATTTTCTTTTTGGAAATTTTTAGCAGAAAAAGAGAAAAAATATACAAGTCTTTTTTTTCCTGTTATACTGCTTGATAATAAAAAAAATCATTGACAATTGAAGGAACAGGTAGATTTAGAAATTTTTTAAAGCTACTTTGAGATTTAAGTGCTTTATAAATACTGTGCAGATGGTAAAATAAATAAATAAATAAATAAATATATATATATATATACACACCTATGTATATATAACATTATATATATAGTAGCCCATATCATTTCATCAGCCTTTTAATGATCTTTCCTCTTAAAATTTAATTAGCAAAATTTATAGTACAATAGCAATTCATTGTAGATGCATTTGAAGAGGATTTTTTTGTAGTATTTAAAGACACCAGCTAAACAAAGGGAGATAGTAAAATGTTCGGCACCTGATCTCAGAGGAAAGGAAATGGACCAGAACATACTTGTGTTCAAGCTGTTCTAGGGACTGCTTCAGAATATTCTGTGAGCGCTACTCTATACTTCAGAGTAACACGTTGCTGGAACAGCAACATCATCAGAATGAATTTGCACCTTTGGTAGATAATCATAAGGCTTCATTTTTCTGAAAGTCATAATTCACATCAACCTGCTGCACTGAGTGAGATAACATTATTTTCTTGTTCATGGAAATAAAATTCTACAGGTAATCTACTGATGTGCTAATTACCATTTCCAATGATAAGTTAAGGAATGCTGTGGTTCCTACCCTGAAAAATGTATTTATATTTGCAAAAGCCCTGAAGCATAAAATGGTATTAGTCCATGGATTGTTGCCAAGCATAGTAGGCAGTAATATGCTCATATATGTGTGTGTGTGTGTGTATTTTTTTCTTTTGTCAATTATTAGCTATGTTTGAGCAGGAAATGCCATAAAGGTTGATTTATTTGTGTGTGTGTGTAACAATTTCTCCATAATATCAGTGACAAAAACATTTCAGCATCTGTGGAAGCTTAGCAGATAGGAAGATATATATATTCCTTTTTACACCACAGAAGCATTGAACTGCTAAAACCCTGCAAAAGAAATACCTTCATTGATACAAAATTTCAAAAGGTATTATTTTAATTGTCTGCTACCTTTAGTTCTCCCACCTGCTTTGCTTGCTGCCATCTGGCCATGCTCCAGCTTTTCTTTCTCAGTCATTTCTAATGCTTTTCTGTTTGCTTTCCTGTCTCCAAATCTACACATATAGGATTTCAATTTATCCCTCAAAGTTTATTTTACCCTTCCTCGTGAAATCTGCCCTGATTCCCCAGTTGATACCTCATTTGTGTCTTTGATATCTCATTTTGTTCCTCACTCGTGGTTCTTGTAATTGTGTGCCTTAATCAGGGCTCGCATTATTAGATATGAAATATGGTAATTGAGGTCCTTGTCTTATGCTTTTGCTGATTTGTGGACTTCTTGAGACCAGGGGCTTTTCTTTCCTCACTTTTTGTTTGTATTTCTCCTTCCTTCACACTTAGCTCTATAACGCTGTAATATTATACCTGACATAGGGACATATGGTAAATTACAATAGATGTTTCTTGGTTAAACTGTTGACTGAAACTTATGTCTTACCATCATTATCACCTTCCTTGGCCTTGTGGATATTGTTCTCATTGTTTTCTTTCTAACTTCTAGCTATTCCCTCTTGTCTGCTCATTTAATTTTTTTCTTCTTTATATATTTCTTTTTTTTTTAATTAAAATTTTATTTATTTGAGAGAGACAGAGAGAAAGAGGGAGCACAAGCAGTGGGAGGGGCAGAGGGAGAATCAGATTCTCTGCTGAGCAGGGAGCCAATGCAAACCTTGATCTCAGGACTCTGAAATGAAGACCTGAGCCAAAGAGGTTGCTTAACCAACTGCATCACCCAGGTGCCCCAGTTATATTTCTTTTCTATCTTCATTTTTCTAAACCAATGTCAATGTTATACATTTTCGTCTTATCTTTACAACCTTGACTGCTTTCATCATTCCCTTCCTGAGTATAGTAATCAGAGGTGCACAAGCCTTAAAAGTGTTATTTTGGCAGCTTTCTGTATTACCTGCCTGAAAACATGCTGACTCTTAACTAGTTCTTTTTCCTACACCTGAATTTGCTGAGAGCTACTTGAGAAAATGCATAATCTACTTGAATACCTCCATTTAGATGTAATTTAAAAACCTCAGATTTAATACATATTCCTTAACCATTCCTACCCACCATTTCCTATTTCAAAAGTAATGGCACCAGTAGTTATTTATGCCGGAAAACAATATGCAGTATAGCTAATGACCTCAATTAAACACATATACACACAAACACACAGAAAATAGATCAATAAATTAATGTGATTTGCTATTTGTCCTTGGGTATTTGCCTTTGGGATATTGTTTTCTTATACCTACTATACCTTATTTTATTCACAATAAATATGAATGAGTTTCATAATCCAAAATTTTAAGAAATGTTACAGAAAAAGCAGAAAAAAGTTAGAACTATAGGAACTGGTTTAGTAATGAACAGGCTTTAGTCTTGATTCTGACATTATCAATGCATGTGACAGTGAAAGTTCACAAACTACTATTTGCTTCTGTTTTGTTAACATTCTTTTACCAAGTATTTTTTGGTATTCCTATGACATCTGGCACTAGAATTTTGGTGCTTGGGTACAAGACCTCATGTATGACCCAGTCTAATGGAAGTGATAGATATCTAACAATATACTAATGGAAGCAACAGAATATGAAACCAGTGGAACATGAACAGAGACAAGAGATTGGGTGGTTTTGTTTCAGGTAGTCTAGAAGGGTTTGGTGAGCAAAGTCCCAACATTCTTTCCAGTTAGGTGATTCCAGTATTGACTATCTCATCAGTTGTGATAGTTCCTAAAAGATACTTTTTTATTTGGTTCATTACACAGAGCAGAAACATTTTTAAAAAAGAAAAATAGCTTAACTTTAAAAAAATGAATTTATTAGCATTCTTAATAAACCGTAATGCACATGCAAATGTAGAAAGTAAGAATACTTGTGGATAGGATATTTTTTTCTTCAAGCAAGTATGTCCTTAATCTTGAGGAGTACTCTTTACAAAAAATGGGATCAATGTTGCAAATGATTTAGAGGATTATAAAGGTGATTATGGAAGTTAAAAGTAAGCAATGGAATAATAATTTTAAACACAGTGATAGCCACATTATTTAAAAGAGAATGGAATACTTCTGTCATACAGGGAAAGGGATCAGATCTCACATTTCAAATCAGAAAAAACGTTATTAGTCTGATTTTATTAACCTTATCTAAACATAAAAGTAAAGGCAGCCATTATGGGTGTGTGGAAGTCATGTTTGTAGTTCTTAGAAGTCATACCTGACCTGTTCAAATATTAGGACAGTTTTTGGAAGGCAAAAAATTTCACAGACCAATATGTTATAATAATATTATAGCCAGCATTTATTTATTGAGAAAATAGCTATCTGAATATGGATTTACAGATTCTAGAAATAATTCTATTCCTTAAATACACTATATACATTCTCATCTTTGTGTATTAACTGTTTGTTTTGCTTTTTTCCAGTAGCAACTTTCTGCCTAACCTTTTCAATCAAACTATGTCGATTATTCAAGGCTCATTTCAAGTTCTCCATGGTATGTGAAGCTTTGTTCCAACAACTTAGCCTCCAGGGGTGTCTGCCTTCTAAGAACTTCCTTAGAGTTATAGAGCTGGAGGGAAGCTTGGAGACACAAGGTAACTATTTGCCTCTCTTAGACCTTTCCGAAAATTAGAAAACCATGTTTCTTTTGGAAGATGCAACTAGAGCATAGGGCTTGGCAGGTGGAACATGAGCTGAATTTCAGCCTTCAGCAGCCCCTAGGCTGGGTATCATTGTACAGGGCACAACTGCCAATACACATTTTGTTCTGATCATATCTTGCCTCATAATATTATTTCAATGCCAAATAATATGATATAGAAGATTGATGTAATTTCTGAGGAGTACCAAAAATAAATTTTAGGGGTATGGTTATATACTTCTTTGTACAATTTTAGAATCCAGAGTAGACCATCAATAAATAAGTGATATTCATATTAAAACTCCAAAAGACAATGAAATCATAGTATCACCGAAGACAAATCAAAGTTTTAGCACTAATATTTGAACTAAGCATAAATGAAAGAAGCTTAAGCTCGGGAGGCAAGTGCCATAGGTTATTTATTGACAAAGTGTTTATACAAAGGAAAGATGACTTTAGAAATGTCATGGGGGAAAATAAGGAATAATTAGGTTTAGAGAGGCTAGGATAGTCCAAAGAAAAAGATAATTCAGGTACTTCTTACATGACAGGGTGATACTGGTGAAGAGACAGACAAACAGATGAATGGAACAGAGTAAAGAACACAAAAATAATCCCACACACATATTCAGTGGGTTTTTGAAGGTCAAAAGCAATTCAATGGAGGAAGGTCAACTAGCTGAAGAAATAGCTCTGAAATATCAACTGGATATCCTTAGGCATAATAAAGGCAACTCAACTTAAATCTCACATCTTTACAAAAACAAAACAAAACTCAAAATGGACTCTGGACAAATGTAAGATGTAAAACGATAAAATTTTTGGGAAAACACATTGATAAAAATATCCAGAACAGGGGTGCCTGGGTGGCTCAGTGGGTTGAAGCTTCTGCCTTCAGCTCAGGTCATGGTCCCAGAGTTCTGGGCTCTGCTCAGCAGGGAGCCTGCTTCCTCCTCTCTCTCTGCCTGCCTCTCTGCCTGCTTGTGATCTCTGTCAAATAAATAAATAAGTAAATCTTAAAAAAAAAATATCCAGAACATAGGGCTAGACAGTGTTCTCAGAATTGATTTAAAAAAGTGTAATCTAGGGACACCTGGGTGGCTCAGTTGGTTAAGCAGCTGCCTTTGGCTCAGGTCATGATCCCAGCATCCTGGGATCGAGTCCCACCTCAGGCTCGAGTCCCACCTCGGGCTCCTTGCTCAGCAGGGAGCCTGCTTCTGCTTCTACCTGCCATTCTGTCTGCCTGTGCTCGCTCTCCCTCTCTCACTCTGATAAATAAATAAAATCTTAAAAAAAAAAAGTGTAATCTATAAAAGGGGAAATTGATAAGTAAGACCTCATCAAAATAAAATAAAACAGCAAAAACTTGCCTCTTGGAATGCAGGTCTCTCCTCTTTTGTAAGTAGGGCCACCTTGATTTACGTATGTGTGAAGTTATCAAAACTTTTTTTTTTCCCAATGAAACTCATCTTCAACATTTTTTTTAAGATTTCAAAACAGCTCAACATGCAAAAGATAAAATAATTTGCAACAGCTGTTAATTGGAGGAATTTTTCACAAACTTTACTATCTGCAGACAGATAAGATTGCTAATTTTAAGCATTAACAGATGCTTTAGCTAATGATTTCTACATAGTCATTGTATGAAATGTGCTCAAATGTGTATTTGATTATTTTAGTTGATCCTAAGAATTTGCTGGAATTGCTGTAATTCATTTTCTGAAAAGTCTACAACCAACCATATGAACTACTATTACAAATAAGGTTGTCTTTTTAGGAGATGGCGTATAATATATAACTCTCTGATTAATAGCACTCAAGCTTTCAAGCCATTGAACACCTGATCAGAAGGATGAGAAAACCTGTAAGGAGCATGGTTATGAATTTGTAATCCCATATCTTATTAAGGGAATCTGATTTTACCTTGACTCTAACTGCAAAGTTATAAACTGTATAACTGCAAAGTATGTTATGTTAGTGCCCCATGATGTTCTTGCTTAGTCTTGAAATGGTGTTGTTGGTTTTCTGTCTCAATTTTATAGACTTATGAGATCATTGACTGATCTGGAATAGTGCACAAAACATGACAGCACAACAGTCGTAAAACAATAGATAAAAAAGTTATGTCTGAATTTTTTTCTTATATCATTTTCTTTTTAAAAGAGAATGTCCTTAAACGCTTCCACTGATAATAGGAGTCTTTATAAAACTGATACTATTTCTCACACTCCATTAAACTACCTCTTTTATCTTTGAAATTGATGTGAAAGCAAAAATATTTATATTACGTTGACTCCACTTTTTAAATTGCTTTTTGAAGAGAAAACTAAAACAAAAAAAAATATGTTTGAGACTCAAGAAGTGAACAAATACATCTGATTTATTTTGTGAGGATCATTAAAACTCTGCATCTCTGTTATATTGTAATTGGTTAACATTTAGGGTGACAATCTAGAATATTATAGAACATTTTTAACAATTAAAAAATAGCATTTTGCCCATATTAAGAAAGATTAATCTGTTTTGCATCAAAGGTGAAATCCATAGAAATCCTGAAAACAGAATTTCCTTTCCCTTAATCATACAATTTAAAGTTTCATCCTAAGATTAGGATCTTATGATTCTTCATGATTATGGAGATCATGACTATGCCATCAGTAATATGCCATCAGTAATTAACCCCTCCAACACCTCAGTATGCACACATAATGACAACTTCTAGGAGCTATGGTTCACCTTTAATTTTTAATTCTTCTTAGTATGAATATTGATGAAATGATAAATTATGAAAGGCCAATAGAAAACAGCTTAATTGATTTAAAGAAGTCAATGTCATCTTCAATCAAAGGCAAATTGAGGTATGTATTTCTTATTTCCAAGATCATAATATGCAATGCTTACTTTGGTTAGGTTGACTGTAATGGCGTGTACAAATTAGTCAAGAAAATGAATCATCAAAAATTCTCCTAGGGCCTAAATTTTGCTTTCTAGACTCAGTATGGCCTCTAGCTTGCAGATCTCTGTTGAAAAGGAAATAGCTATGCAAGGAATTCTCTGAAGCCCTGATCAAAGATGGCTTGCTCTTTGCTCTGGCTTGCTCCAGAATGATAATCAATGCCTTTTGCCTTCATTGAGAAAGTCTTGCCCTTTCCCAGCACAGACACAACTTAGTCAGCTGAAATAAATAATGCACTTAGTTACATAGCTGACTTATATTCTGGCTCCAGCTCCTTATCTATAATCAATCTACTAAGAGACAGTTTGCAGTCAGCAGCCAGTTCGGGGTCCACACTTGGATAGAATTGTTATCGTAGCTTGGTGCCCGCAAATCCACTAATGGTAAACTATCCAAGAGAGCAACCAGCTACAAGAGCTGCTGGTGGGTTTGTGCCCTCTGCTGGAGGGATGAAGACATTTCATGATCACTTGTCCGGTAATTTGGCACTCTGAAATTGATAATACTAGAAGTCTACTAATAGACTTCACTTCTGGGTCCTGGTGCAAAAACCTTGCTTGGGGCTTAGATCTGCCCTTACTTCTGGGGAGCTTATCTGCTTAGTTCATTTAAAGACACCAACCTGTCTGCTACCAAAGCAAATATGTAACAATTATTCCAAAAGGTGTCAGGCTAGCACACTGCATATATGGAGAATATGGCAAAGTCTTCTATGAGAGGAAACATTTCATTTTTAAGGAAACAACAAAGTTTCTCTTTCTCTTATTGGTAGTTTCCAGGATGGTCCAATGGAGCATATGGTCCTAAGTATATGATCATTAATGAAAACAGGCCACAAAATCAGATATTGGCAAGGTTTTTTTATCTTCCATTTTCACTTGTGTGTGGATTTTAAGACAGTACATAAGTATAAAGGACCAAGGCAAGCCAAAATGTTTCAGTAAATAGGTTTCAGAAATGCCACATTATGGCACGTATAAATAAACCTATAAAATTATTCTGCACAAGGCCAGCTTTCAGATTATTTTAAAGCCAAGAAATTTCTTATTAGTGGCAGCTAAAGTGTTTTTTGTGGACTTCTTATAATATAATACATTCTATCTATTGACTCTACTTTTCTTTTTATTCTTTTTTTTTAAGATTTTATTTTTTTAATTTGGCAGAGAAAGAGTTTTGTGTAGTAAGCTTGAAGAGTTGTTGGAGGTAATGTCTGACTACCCGGTTTGAAGGGGAACACAAACAGGATCATGAACCAAGCTGAAGGCAGATGCATAACAACTGAGTCACCCAAGTACCCCTGACTATAATTTTCTAGCTGAGTTCTTATATATAAGCACACACACATTTATAATGTGGGTTCTCTGTGTTATTCTTTTAAGTGTTCTGTTAAAACAAAGAAACTCTTCATAAAAATTACCCCGTGCTCACTAGAGTCAGATGTGAGCTTCATGCCATGCCTTGTGAAGTCACAGGATCCAACGAATCTCATGTTCCTCAGTTGTGAAAAAAAGGAGATTGGTTTAGCAGATGTCCAAATCTCTCCACTGAACAATTTATTGTGTGTCTGCCTGGTCCACTGTGCTAGGTACTGGGGCTGAGGAGATAAAATTAGAGGAAAAAAAAAAACCCATTATACTCTATAAATCTTTTCCAGTCCCTAAAATAGTATAATATCCTAATATTTGTTAATGAGTCTCCATTGGACTACACCTTAGTTTCTTTATTGTCCTGAGAAATTAATTAAAAGCACTTCAAAGAATTCATTACTTTTTCTACTTTAATGGAAAGTGTTTAATGAAAGGGGTACTGTTTATAGAAAGCAGAGATGGTGAGGAATGATTTACTGCTAAAAAGAAATTACCTCATTATTGTTGAGTTTGCAATTATTCAATGGCTATAACTCTGGAATCAGTCGGATTTAATTCCAAATCTCTTTTTTCTGGTGTGTGACCTTAGGGGACAAGGTCTTGGGGGAAGTTCTTTCAACTTTCAGTGAAAGTTGTCTTGTCTATGAATAGGGATGTTAATCCCTCCTGAGGAGAATCTACTGGCAGATGAAATGAGAAAATTTTTTTAAAAAGCAGTTGTCTTGAAAAGGCATGGTAAGCCCCTTGGGGAATATTAGTGTCTGCTGACATTGTAATAGTCAAGGTTCCTTCTCTTGGGACCTATTGGTTCTGTCCTTATTCCCTTTCTTTGGCTTGGTCTCCCCAGCTCTGATCTCTACTCCAATCCAGTTCCACATTGACACTAGAGTTATAAGTATGATTCCATCACACCCCTTCTTAAATTAACACTCAATGCTCTTCATCAAATGGTTCAAACCTATCTTCCTAAACTCATTTCCTGAAACCACTCCCAGGTGCTCCCAGGCCTGACACTTTAAGGGCCCTTTGCTCCTTTCCAGGCTGGTTTGAGAACCTGGCACTTCCGGTCCTAGCTTTATGTAACTGAGTGCTTGCTTCCATCCTCCTCTGCCTGCATTTCTCCTCCAGAAATCATCAACTGCAATGCCGTGAAATACTTAGAGTTTTGTGTAGTAAGCTTGAAGAGTTGTTGGAGGTAATGTCTGACTACCCGGTTTGATTTTGTTTTCTGGGGACAGACCAAGTAGTACCAAGTCTATTGTAAACACTCAGGGCTGGGGAATTTGGAGCTATTTTGAAAAATAATTTGTTGAGAAAGTACAATATGATATACACCTCAAATGCTCTAGAGAAGTATTCTAAAATTCACTCTAGGAATAGCTAAAAATTACCAAATAAGGTGCTAGGATGATCTTGACTCATTAATTGAATTTCTACAAAACATTTTACTCTTTCTGTTTTGTAGGAAAGCAAATGAAACCTTTGCTTTGCAAGACCTTTTCCTTTTATTTATAAGTATGTACTTACTCAAATGTGACATAGATAATTAATTTTTTTTTATTTCTCCTTAAACTATGTTGAGTCCGTAAAATAATTCTTCTCACCTGTATTTCTCCATTCCCCAACAAAGAAAAACAAACAAAACAAACAGACAGACAAAACAGTTTTTCAGTTGGAGAAACTTTGAAATAATTTCTTGTGCACCTAATACATTACAGGTGTCCTTATGTTTAATTATCCATACTTTTCAAATTACCCACTGCTATAAACTGAGTAAAAAATCCATCTTAATATTGATTGGCTAGTATATATTTTCCAAAGTAATAGTGATGAAGGGAGTGAAACAGAAGTCAGAAGGAGCACAGCTTCTCACAGTTGGAAGCCAGGAGAACCAAAGAAACAGCCAAGGAGTGGACTGCACCTTGCTTGCCATACTTTGACCAGATGATCAGTGAGGGCTGCAAACGGAAACCATTAGTCGCACACTCCTGAGATTCATAGGAATATATTTGCTCTTTTGAGCAGTCCACCCAATTTCAGTGTTACCATGACAACCTCTGTATTCATCCTTAGGTATGCACTGGTATCACATCCTTCCAACTGAGGGGACCACATGATCCCTCTGTGTAACTACTTAAATTATCACCTTTGAAAATAGTGACAATTACAAAATTTTCACTTCGCTGTGTATTAAGGTATCAGGCAGCTCTGGGCAGAAGCTAAGCGATAATTTTTGTAATTATCTATCTACAAAGTAACATGCAATGCCTTCCAAAGAGGAGCCATTAAATTCTTAGTGGTGGGTAATAAAAACTCTTCTTTTTGAATTCCCAGAATTTTACTTTAAAGTATGTGTGTGGGTGCCTGGTTGATAGAGCGTGCAGCACTCAATCTCAGGGTAATGAGTTCAAGCCCCAGGTTGAGCATAGAGCCTACTTTAAAAAAAAAAAAAAAATTATGTGTAGCTCACAATGTAGTTGAAGAAAGAAGTGATGGGGGACGGGGATAGGGATAGTTTATGTGGCTGACCCTTTGGAGAGAACAAGAAGAGTTTTCCTAAACTGGAAATTGGGAAGTCAAGTTAAAAGTTAAAAGTCAAGTTAAAAGTTAAAAGTTAAAAGTCAGTTGGAAAGGAAGTGAAAATTATTTGGGACATTTTCTTTTTCATTTAAAAATGATGATCTCTTTCATGCTTTAATTATCTTTTCCTCATCTCTTCACAGAAAAGTAAAGGACACTACTTTGTAGAGATCAAATGATGCTTTGTTACTCTTCTATGATAACAGAAATTCTAAAGACCAGAGAACAAATATCTAATTTGTAATTTTTAAAGAAAAAAAAATAGACATTGGATATGATAATATCCTAAGTAAAAGTAATCTTGTAGATATATTTTAAGTTGTAGATTAGATTATCTTAGAATTAGTCCTTACTTCTTTTTAAGATATATATCATTAAATTAACTGATATACTCTATTTTTAAAGAAAAAAGAAAATATTTGCCTTGTAGGATATGTGAATAGGACAATGTGATATATTAATTTTTGACTAAATTATCTCAAATTAGAGAAAGTAATGTATGACTGTCCCAAACAAGTTATATGCCTGCACATTTTAACCAATTTGAGCAAACTTTATATTAAATATAAGTAATAATACATAATTAAAGCTATGCCATCCCACAATATTGACAAAAAAGATAGATGAGTTTTGCACCATTAAAGACAATGACATTTTCCATATTTAGTGCTTTTCAAGACAGTGTCTAAAATACAGATTCAGTGCATGCTTGTTGAAAGATTGAGTTGACTGCTCATTTTAATATGCTAAGTGGTTCATTAATACAGTTACCACAGAAGATTACATGAATGGAGATGGGATAGGTTCAAACTTCCAGCTGCTGTGGGATGGTCATGGCTATAATGGTGGTAGGAAAACAAAGTCCCAGCAGTAAGGGAAGGTGGATGCACACTGGAAAGTGGGTAATGTAATCAAGTGAGAGGAATAATGGAAACAGATGCTCTTGAAGGAGAAAAATGAAAGGATTTTTTTCCTGGTATTGGTTTGGGACTGGCCCTGATCCTTTTGGAGAACTAGTTCAAGACACATAGGATAGGGAAATGAAATTCAAGTATCAGTACATATGTGTATTCTATTCTATTTTTTCCTAGCTCTTGTCACATCATATAGTAACCCATTAGTTTTTTTCAATCTCCTCTTCTTGACCGAGTGCTCCTTTAGAACAGGACTTCCTCTGGAGGGCCTGCCTATTCCCAGGATCCAGCAACTTTGTGAGTACTCTGTTTATTCAGAGAATGGCTGGAACAAATTTAGCAAGCTTTTCTTTGGCACCACCAGGTGCTATGGAGGTGACAGAAGAATTATAACACATGATCCCTGATAGCAGAGTCATTCAAATGTAGCTGAGCTCGATCCATTATCTATAGCCTCTCTCCACTTTTTTTATTTTTAACCTTTCCTCTGATTCAAGACACTTTTTTTTTTTCAATTTAGTAATAAAGATTTTATGGTCGTTGTCCTGGGAGAACTATTTAAGGCTTGAATACAGAAGTACTGGCATTAGGATGAACTGATTTTACCAGAGGATCAAAAGGCCCAGCAGGAGATTGAGGCCCAGGAAAAAAAAACCTAGAAGCAGGGGGCCCCTATACACCTCTTTTGCTCAGGGAGTTCAGAGTATCCCCTCATGGGACAGAAATGAGTGCTCCAGACAGCAATGAAAGTGAAGAAGTTCCTTAATAAAACAGGCCTAGTGTGGGCCATCCCCACTATGTGCATCTATCCTTGCTGTGGCTGTAGGAAATTTTCTCTGGTACACAGATTTATGCTTCTTTCTCACCTGATATTTTAAAAAATACTTAGGGGCACCCGGGTGGCTCAGTCATTAAGCATCTGCCTTTGGCTCAGGTCATGATCCCAGAGTCCTGGGAATGGAGCCCCACATTGGGAATCCCTGCTCTGCAAGAAGCCTGCTTCTCCTTCTCACACTCCCCCTTTTTGTGTTCCCTCTCTGTGTCTCTCTCTGTCAAATAAATACATAGAATCTTAAAAAAAAATAATAAATAAAATACTTAGCAGCTCTAGTGTCAGCTGATGCTTTATCAGGAACCTAACTTTCCTTCTATCTCATCACCCCAACAACCTACTGTAACAGAACAGTCTCTGGCCACCCTCACCTGTTTCTTGCCCCTCTTCATCCTACAGTATCATCTGTGGGATGTCCACCAGAAGAGGCCCTAGTTCAGCTCCTCACCTTTTCAGGCTGCCCCAAAGTTTGGTCCAGGATACTTTCCTGTCACATGAACAAGACCATAGAGCTGTGCTCCCCAAACCCACTGAGAACATAACCACTAGACAAATACATTTTTCTCTCAGAAATAAAATGGAGGGGTGCCTGGGCGGCTCAGTGGGTTAAAGCCTCTGCCTTCAGCTCAGGTCGTGGTCCCAGGGTCCTGGGATTGAGCCCCACATCAGGCTCTCTGCTCAGCAGGGAGCCTGCTTGCCTTCCTCTCTCTCTCTGCCTGCCTCTCTGCCTACTTGTGATCTCTGTTAAAGAAATAAATAAATAAAATCTTAAAAAAGAAAAAGAAATAAAATGTAAACACTAGTGTTGCAGTGCCACTAGTCATAACTTCAATAGGGAAAAGTCCTGACTTCCAATTTCTTAGTCTGTGAGGCCACATTTAGAAAGTGAGTCTTTTTGTGAGGCAGTGGTTGCTTGTATCAGTGGAACAGTTACAATCCAAAGACGTGGTAAGGAAGTATTAGATTTCAGTATCAGAGACCCAGGGCTTCTGGAGCAAGAGAAATAACTTGACATAGCGATGATGTCAAGGGGTGGTGGTTTGGCAATAGTTTACAGATCTCAATGGAGATATCTGACACGGTGCATTCTGGGGAATCCGGTTAGGGATTTTTTTCACTGAGAAAATTTGGTGGTGAAATATGACATCAGTGAGCGTAAAGATTAAAACAGCTAAGAGTAAAGTGTAAAAAATTAGTTGAATATCTGGCTGTAAGATATTCCTGGCCACTGAGTTTTTCTCTTTTTACTTTTTTTTGGACTTCATCTGTCTCCTCTTCCTTCAGGGCTCAAACTGTGTCTGACGTAGGTGAAGTTTAGTTTGGGGTGCCTTGGCACCATTTTAATGCAATCTTATTCTTTCAAACATCCAATTCTTCAATTTCTGTACTCCATTCTTGAGAATGACTCTGGACTTGAGGATGTATGCAGCTCTATGCCGTTTTAATTCAACACATCGCCCATCTTAGGGGTCGAGGGAGGTGATGATGTCGAATCTTACATAGAATCAGAGAACACAAATTTCTGCAGGACTTTGGAGGGTATAGAAACACTTTATTATACAGAGAAGGAGATGGAGGTCTCAAGCAGTGAAATGATTTGCCAGAGATGGCTATTTTCACTTCAGACTGTCAACTGGGATAGGGGATCTTTTGTCCAGATAAAGAAATTTCAATTATCAATCAATCATCCTGTGATAGAATGGTGCCGAAATCAACAATTCTGCATTTTAAGGCCATCTTTAGCTAAACATATGCTAGTCTTCACCAATATACATGTATATATTTAAAATGACAAAATAGTTGTGTTTGCAATAAGAGATACAGATGTAGCCATTTTCATTAATGAAGAGAGGATAAAAGAAAATCAAGCGTCGTTAAAGCTAAGTTGGAAATAATTTCTCATTTCATACAACTTGGACAAGATTTCAACTGAAAACAGTCAATGGATTGAACCATCTTGCTATTGATATTTCTTACACAGAGAAATACAACTTATTTGAATAATCCACAGACTCTTAATGAAATTATTGAAGTCAAGATGTTTTTATTCGAAAAAAAAATTCTTTGTGACAATTGTTTTGTAAATTACAAGAGAGTAAAAAATAGAGGCTACTCATACAGCATTGTGTTTTTTTTTTTAAATCTCATTTCCATTGGTAATAAAAACCAATAATATTTTTAACTCAACAGTAAGCTTTCATGTCTCTTATTAAAAATAAAGAAGAACATGTTTTTATAATATGAAGCACAGAGACCTCAGGTGACAAAGGAAAATTTATTGACTAGAATTTTATTAACAATATGACTTATTAACAATATAATTTTATTAACAATATAGTGGGAATAGAGCCAAAAAGAAAAATTTTGGAAAAGATCACTTTTATCTTGCCTTTGCAGTAAGGCTTCTGCACTTGCCTGAGCTCTAATCACTCTTCCTCATGAATAATGTTTTGGTAGAAGAGGGAGAAGAAAGAAAAGGTGTAACACTCTTTCTGCAGTCAAACCAGTGGTCAGAAATCAACACCATCACATGCAGTGGGTGCCCTTTAGGACAGGAAAGTTAGTGAGGGGGAAAAGACTCAACCAGATGAAATGATAAGAATGAATTGCTTTGCCAAATATGTTGAAAACATACAGATTATAGTGACCTCCATATTGACCATTATTTCACAATTTGGACATATTTATACTAGAACTATTTACTTTCCTAAGCTACATTTTCAATGCCACATTGCTTCATTTTCTTACTGGTACTTTGGATTTCTTCATGCTTTGTATTGGAGATCTGAGGCCCTCCAAGGCTTGTACTTCTCAACAGTGATCACTTTTTGGATTTTTTTCACTTTACCCCTCTGTTAAAATTTACCCATTCAACATTTCACTCTATCCCCTAAGCATTTCCCATGTCTCACAGTGGCAACATCATTTATATTGACTGGATATCAATCCTTGGGATGAGTTTCTGAGATTGTATATGACAAGGAATGACAGACATTTATTATTTTGCCATGAAGTCATTTGAGGCTTGACTGTGGACTACTCTGTAAGGCTGGAAGTTCAGAATGCCCTGAACAAGTAGACTGTAGTGGAATTAGAGGACAGGGCTGCAATTTGTGAGGTAAATTTGTGAAAGTTGTGTAAAATTGAGAAACTTGGTAACCTAAAATAAGCTTAACAAATTTACTGAAGGTTAGCGTCCCATTTAATTATAATATGGTTTAGATGACATTGAGCATTTTGCTGTAGTATTGGCATAAAAGAAATATACAAATGTACTTCACTTTCATAAGAAAAATAGGAATTTCTGTTGAACAGAAAAAGATTTAGTATCTATATCTGAATCTCTTTAAAAATAGAACACATTCACATTTGAGTGGTTTGCTTTGTGAAAGATCAAGGAGAACCCTGACTCACTTCATAAAGGCACGCAGAGTAGCTCCTAATTGATACATCCAAGCTGGTGCATGCACAGGTCTCTCAATCCAAACATGAGAAACAAATAGAATCTTGGGAAAGGTGTAAAGTGGTTGAAGGTTGTCTACAGGGACATTTTGACCTGTGAATGGTCTCGATCACTGTGGTAGGGCTCTGAGTACGGTTTTCTTAGTGTGTTTTTAGGAACTCAGTTATTTTTTGATTAGGGGAAATTCAATTGAGGCCTAACAAAACATTGACTAATATTGCTGGTTTTGGAGGAAGTCAGAACTTTTGATCTCCTGGTATACCTTTTCTCCTCCTTCCTTCTCTTCCCCCTCATCTATTCCTCCTCTTCCTCCTTCTCCTCAGTGAACGTTTCAATGAGATGTTAGAAGAGTTACACATCTTCTAACCTCTAAATCTCCTTCTTAATTTTATTATAATGGATGGTGACAAATAATCTCTGTTGCCTAAATTTACTTTACTGAAATTAGTTTGAATATATAAGCAAATGCAGTATCCCTAGTGAGCTTAATTTAACATTCTAATTAGATGTCACTACTTCCAAACCTAGAGTAATTGACTTGTGCTTGCAAGGACTTTAAGCATATTTGTTTAAGGAAACTATGACCAACCCTCTGTATTTTCTTGGAAAAATTATTCATGGTCATGACTCAAATAAAGAGAAAAGGCTTCTGTAACCTATGTGTAAAAGATCTGAAGATATGTGTCCTTGGCCTCTGTGCTGCACTGATCGCCATGTTGATTGACTGATTCGGGTGGTTAAGCTGCATTCTCTATTATATGGTTTCTTCCAAAAAGGAAGACCTTCCCAACAGAGAAGCCCAGATTTTTGGTTCCTCTAGGAAGGGAAGCCTTTGGAGATGTGTTGCTCTGGCTGGCCATATTAGCCATTTTTCTTTCTTATTTTATGCATGAAAAAGAGATTAGATATCCTTACATGAAATAATTAAAGATGTTGCCTAAGAGTTGCAACTAATAATTTTTTTTGTCTCATCTGAAAACAAAGCTCTGATCAAAAGAGTGACAAAATTCAAAATTTGAGCCAGGAAACATGACCTTGTCCTTTATTTTTGTTTCTTTTTTTGTTTTGTTTTCCCAACACATATGGCCTCACCTCGACCTGCTTCACGTTTCTTTTCATAATATTTCTGTCTTAATCCTCTCCCCTGAGAGACATATCTGCTTGGGTTTCTCATTGGCTAAAATTCAGCATGTCTAAGAGGTGAAAGATGTCTGCTTTTATTTATTTATTTTTTTGAGAGAGAGCAAGAACAAGGGTGGACGGCATAGAAGGAGAGGGGCAAGCGGACTCTGTGCTGAGCAGGGAGCGCAATGTGACTCTGGGACTCAATCCCAGGACCCTGAATCATGACCTGAGCTAAACGCAGATGCTTAACTGGTTGAGCCCCCCATCGCCTCTGTCTACCATTTTTTCTTCTTCAGCATGTTTGTAAATGCACCACACAAGTTCACTCTTAATCCACATCCCACACTTCTTACCTAACTTCTGTTTCTCATTTCAGTGAGAGGCAATGCCACCCGGAGAAAGAAATGTAGTAGTGGTTTTTTCACTCTACTTCATCCTTGTATTCCTCAGTCAATAAACCATCAAATCCTGTCACCCAGCAATTGCATTTAAAAAGCATATGGTCCACCAAGATAGATCACTTGAGGGGCCACAGAGCAAACCTCAATAAATTTAAAAGGCTTGAAATCATTCAGGGTATTCTTCCTGATCATTATAAAGTCAAATTGGAAAATTATCAATTATAATTAATCAATAATCAGTCTATTAATTTTTGCTAAGATATTTTTAAAAATCCAAATGTTTGGAAATTAAGCAGCAAACTTCTGAATAACTCATGAGTAAAAGAAATAAGTTACATGGGAAGCTAAAATAAACATTTGAAGTGATGATAATGAAAATACAACTTATCAAACTGTGGGCTATAGCTAAAGCAGCACATAGACATTTATTTGTAGTTTTTAATGCTTACATTAGTAAATTCCATGAAGCTAGATACTGCTTTCTGAGCATCCAGGTATATGGAACATAATAACATAAGTCCTTACTAAATATTTATTTATGGAATCAACTTATTTATGTATCCTTTTTTTCCTGACATGTTCTAATTCTCTAGAGTCTCTCTAATTCAACTCTTTCTTGTTTGTCTCATTTACAAGATGTGTAAAAGTAAGAAACTGCAACACTGCTATCTCTCACTTCTGGGATTGATTTTATACTCCCCATTCAAGAGAGTAGGGATTTCTTTTCGAATGCATTTAATTTTTTTGACCTTTTGTAAGGACCTTCATCTAGTTACAAATATTATTAACAAAAATTCCTATTTGACTTCATTTTCCTTTTATCTACCTACATTATATGAGAAGAATATTCAAGAGGCGGGTCACACACTTTAGAGATGGCAAAATTTTTACTAGGTTTCCACAAAGAGCTGAATAAAAATACCAGTTTTAATGATAGCATTATTCATAGAGAGAAGTATACATTGTATCAGCTTAAATATCATCTCCCTTTGTAAAAGTATTTGAAACCATAGATTCTATTTGTGGGTTAAAGACATCACTCTTTTTTTTTTAAGTCACATTATATTGATGTTTGACATTGATTGATTGTAATTTGTGCCTGCCAGTACTGTATACTTCTGTCAGTGGTTTTCTTCAGAGAGAAAGTTTTACGCCGATAATGACCTCAGTAACTATTAATACATATTGACCCATCAGTTTGATTTTAAAGTGCTTACTCTAAGCTCAGCACTCTTTACTCCTCACTCCCAGTGAGGAGGATAATTTCCGGTTCATTCCCCCACTGCCTAGAACAACACTTGGTTTAACATTTAGTAATTCAATTAAATAAAAGAATGCCGGGGGTGCCTGGGTGGTTTGATCAGTAAACATCTGGCTTTGGCTCAGGTCATGATTCCAAAACCCTGGGATCCAGCCCCACATAAGGCTCCTGGCTGGGTGGGAAGCCTGTTTTCCCTCTTCCACTCCCCCTGCTTGTCTTTCTTCTATGGCTGTATCTCTCTGTCAAATAAATAAATAAATAAATAAAGTTAAAAACAAACAAACAGAGATATAAAAGAATGCCTGTAGCTTTTTAAAAAAAAAAAAGGAAAAAGGAAAAAAACATGTTTAGTTTTAGTATGGTTTCTGATGAAAATTTTGAGGAGCTCATCACATTAGTCTGTGGCTCTAGCTCTACCTAATTTCTAATGAAAAATAGATGAGGAAGGTTGACAAAACTGATCTGGCTAGAAGATGTGCTTGTGCTTCCCTTGGTTTGAAAGTATTACTTCCTTAAAGTTGAGAAATGTTGACATATACTACCCAGGACAGTACTATGGATTAAAGACTCACTTTGACATTTTGACAAATAAACATGCGTGCTAATTTCTCGGAGCAGGCACAGATGACTGATTATTTCATCAAGCACTCAATTTAAAATGATAAGTGGTGCCAAGCCAAAATTAATCAGTAATTTAAGTGACTGACAAGTTGCTTAAAATCGAAGGCTCTGCCACGCAACTTTATATGCTCATCCATTAGTCTCCAAATGCAAAAGGTGGTAGAGAAAGGAAATGTCATTTACTTGAAATACATTTTATTAGTGTCAAGCATTTACTAGTTTGTCACAAATAAAATGTACTATAAAGCATCTTTAGAAAAACAAGAAAAGGATACTTTGATTATACACTGGTATTGATTATTTGAAAACAAATACTGGTGTCTTTACAAATCATTTTTCAGATAATAGAGTACATCAAGCAAAAAGAAAATTAAGAACAAGAGAAACCACTATTTATAGTTAAATGAATTTTTTTTCAGTCTTTTTTATGTTTAGTTACCTAGGTATGATGCTATCTCTTTTGGGACATCATTTTCTCAAGAGAAAAAAAGTTGGGGGATGCATTCTATCCAACATTCTACAAATTGTTTTGTAGATTTTTAATTAGTATTTTATTTTCTGTATCATTTTCTGGTCCTTTATATAGCTCTGATTCTTTTTTTTTCCCTCTGATTCTTTATAATGGTATTTTTTATTTCATTAATTTTGATTCCAGCTTCTTCTTGTCCTAATGGTACAATAAATACTTAAACACATAAATGAAGTGCTCCTACCCAGTGCATAAGGGATTTAAGGTTAGAAAACTTCAGAGATAATTAAAGAATTGTAAAAAAATGGTAATAAGAATATTAATTTTCAAATATGAATGCATATGAATGTACAACTTTTTACTATTGTATATATTGGGTCAACACTAATTAGATTACCATGCTGTCTGCTTTTGCATAAGCGACTGTTCTTTTGTATCCAGTTTTTGTAAAAAGCTCTCTGAGAATTTAAGCACACAAGTGCATTTCATTGAAGGATAATTTTAGATTTTTTTTCTTTTGCATGCAGTTTAACAAGTGTATTTTAATATCCTATTTTTTGCAGATCTTCCCAAAACTTTCAAAAAATTGTTTTTAACAGAAAAAAGTGCCTCTCTTTTTTCTGGAGTATATTATTTCTGGTGTGTATAGTTTTTAATAAATTTACATAATTACATTTGGAAATTCAGCAGGTTAGGGAACAAACACAACTGGTTTGTTTGGTAACTTACTAAATTTTAAATTCACTGATGTGAAAAGGAGTATCTAAGTATACTAGAAAGTAGCTGGTTTGCCAGCTTGTGGCAAGGCATGGGTATCTGTTTAAGTGGTTTACAAATGGGAAGAAGTGTCAGCTAACTTGATATATTAGCTAAGTGGAGGTCAGTTAGGAGAACTTGTACTGTACATTTTTACATGCTTTCTCTGTATGAATTAGGGATCCAAAGAATTTGACAATTTAAGATTTCCATAGATGTCACCAGTATTTTTCCCTCCAAACTATTTAAGCTTTTATCAAAATTACATGAGTTTCCATATTCCATAGATTTATGGATGTTGGGTATTTTCTTTAAGATTTTATTTAAGAGAGAGAGAGAGAGCGAGAGAGAGAGAGCGCAAGCATGGGAGGTGCCAAGGGAGAGAGAAAGAGGGAGAAGCAGACTATTAACTGAGCGCCAGGCTCCACGTGAGAGTGGATCCCATGCTTCTGAAATCAGCACCCTGAGATCATGACCCATCTGATGCTTAACTGACTGAGCTACCCAGGTGCCCCTATAAATGCTAGGTATTATCCATCTTGTTAATCTTCTCTATGTTTAATGGATAGAAATTATAATTTGTTTAATTATTTTAATTTCTTTGATTTTTAGCAAAATTAAAAATATTTTTACATCTTTTTCTGTGAACTGCTTATTTATATATTTTTTGAATTATTATGTTATTATATTGGGCTCATTTTCCCGTAGGAATTTTTATGTATTTCTTTTTATATATCAGAGGTCAGTTTGCTCCAAATATGCTGAATTAATTGGCCCAGGGTAGCTTTGGGCATTGGTAATTTTTAAAACCTCCCAAGATGATACTAATATACAGCCATAGATGAGTGTCACTGGTTCAGCTTAATTTTTAGCTTTATGGATAATATCTTTTACAGTATAGAAGTTTCCATTATATGGCTAAACTTGTTACTGTTTCTCTGTTTTTCACTCATAATCGATATTTTACCAAGAACTGAGTATCTCTGACTTTATCCAACTTACTTATGGTGTCTTTCATCCTACAAAAAAAAAATCTATTTTAATCTTTTCAAGATCATTAATCATTCCCTCTTTGTCATCAGATTTTAAAAATCTGTAGTATTTGTATTGTCCTGAAAGTAGATACAAGGTTCCTGGGTCAGGGTCAGATTAATTTTAACTTACATATAGTAGTAACTCTGCTGATTCTGCCACACTCCAATTTCGCCCTTCTGGGGTGACTCAATGAGACCCTAATGTCAGTCTACCTAAACTGGTATTGACTGCATGGACAAGAAACCACAAAGTAAGAATTTAGGAGCTTATACAGGATAAGGGCAGCTTTCTCTTCCCCCTTCCTCTGAGAGACAAAAAGAAACTCCATCTCCCCAGTGTAAATAAATTTTCCTTTGAGCCCATAGAGAAGGACCCTTGGTTTTGCACTTTGGAATTTAAATAAACATCTTCAGGGAGAAGCGAAGACTAGTGTCTCTCAGTTTACAACCCATAGGATGTCTCCATGGTGCTGCATGTCATTCCTTCTTTGAAATGCGAACACATGCCTCAAGGGGGGATAAATCTATGGAGCTTTTGCTCATCATAATTTAACTTCCATACCTGTGTTTTAGTTCAGAAGCTCTAATTGTGCAGAAACGAAAAATAATTTCTCTACAGTCCCACACTGTGGCTTAGGCTTTTGTAACCTACTTAAGTAATCTTTTCTTATGCTGAAGGCATAAAGATAATCTCTATTCTTCAAAAACTTACTTTCTATTTTATATTTGATGCTTGAAGCTATCTGTAATCTACTTTTGTGTCTAGGACGAGGCAGGAAATTAATTTTATTTTTTTCCACGTGGATAATCCATTATACCATTTTAGTTCACTAATAGGTCATTCTTCATGGATTTTCAATTCCATATTTATAATTTAACAAGCTATGTATAGTCTTTTTAAAAAGTATTTCTTAGTCTTTCAGTCTGCAGCTATATCAGTTGTACACTATTTTATTTACCAAGCTTAAATGGTAAGTTTTGACTAACGCAAGCTTTCTTTTCCTTCTGTCCTTCCTTTCCTCACTCTCCTCTCTCTATTCTTCCTTCCTTCCTTCCTTTCTCCCTGCTTTCTTTTTTTTTCTTTCTTCCTTCCTTTTATCTTTTCTCTCTCTCTCTCTCTTTTTTTTTTTTTTTTTTTTTTTTGTGTGTGTGTAAATACCAATATCAAGTAGGATGGTAGCTAGAAAGTGATCGTAGGATGTAGCAATATAGAAATCAGGGCATCATTGACATGAGCAGTTTTGGTGGAGTGTTGGGATGAAGACCTGAGGGGTATGAGTGTAAGAAAGAATGGGAAGAGAGAAAACAGATAAAACCAATCTAGACAATTTATTTCTGTATGTTTCGCTGCCAAGAGGAGTAGAGGGATGAGGTGATGTCAAGTGGAGAAAAAGAGATCAAGAGGAAAAATATCATAGGAAAAATAAGAAAATGCTTATTGTTTAAGGGAATAATTTAGCAATTAAAACATTAAAAGGAATTCCAAGTTTTTGCAACAGTAAAAACACAAAAAATCAGAAATATAATCCCAGCAATGTTCGTTTTTTAAATTAAAAAAAAAATTCCATTTGTTTATTTGACAGAGAGAGAAAGACAGCGAGAGAGCAGGGGAGTTGGAGATGGAGAAGCAGGCTTCCGATGAGTAGGGAGCTCAGTGCGAGGCTGGATCCTAGGACCCTAGGATCATGACCTGAGCTGAAGGCAGATACTCAATGACTGAGCCACCCAGGTGCCCCTATTTTTCGTTTGTTTGTTTTGTTTTTAGTTTTGTTTTTAACTTTTTGTTTGTATGTTTTGCTTTTCTTACCAAAATGTGCTTCCTCTCACCCTTGATTCACTTCCCTGGTGTAACTGCTTCTAGAACCTCTCATTTGCTAATCAGTCTCCTCAGGTGCCTCCCCCAATCTAAACCTCTGCCCCTTCTCCACTGAGTCTAGTCCACCCTCTAGTGGTGGGACTTTGAGAAGGTTCATTCTTTCTTTCTTTATTTTTTAAATTTCTTAAAAATTTTTTATTAAAATATAATGTATTATTAGCTCCAGAGGTACAGGTCTGTGAATCTCCAGGTTTACACACTTCACAGCACTCACAATAGCACATACCTTCCCCAATGTCCATAACCCCACCTCTCTCTCCCCATCAACCCCCCTCTCCCCACAACCCTCAGTTTGTTTTGTGAGATTAAGAGTCTCTTATGGTCTATCTCCCTCCCGATCCCATCTTGTTTCATTTATTATTTTCCTACCGCCAACCCCCCCATGTTGCCTCTCAACTTCCTCAAATCAGGGAGATCATATGATAATTGTCTTTCTCTGATTGGCTTATTTCTCTAAGCATAATACCCTCTAGTTCCATCCACATCGTCACAAATGGCAAGATTTCATTTCTTTTGATGGTGGCATGGTATGCCATTGTATCTATATACCAATTCTTCTTTATCCATTCATCTGTTGATGGACATCTAGGTGCTTTCCATAGTTTGGCTTTTGTGGACATTGCTGCTATAAACATTCGGATGCACGTGCCCCTTCAGATCACTACATTAGTATCTTTAGGGTAAATACCCAGTAGTGCAATTGCTGGGTCATGGGGTAACTCTATTTTCAACTTTTTGAGGAAACTCCATGCTGTTTTCCAGAGTAGTTGCACCAGCTTTCATTCCCACCAACAGTGTGTGTGTGTGTGGGGGGGGGTCCCCCTTTCTCCACATCCTCTCCAGCATCTGTCATTTCCTGACTTGTTAATTTTAGAGAAGGCTCATTCTTTCTAACAGCCTAGATCTTTCTCTGATACAGAATCTACATCACAGAAGACTAGAAACTTGGCTTCAAGGACTCTGCTAGGAAGTGAGTGTCAGGGTTAGAGGTGAATGAAAAGTAAAACTAAGGAGGAAGTCAGAAAATACTGTTATGTCAAAAATTCCTTTTGTTGTTCTGTTGTATTGTTTGTTTGGAGCCAGATTGGTTTTAGGCTGCAACACTGGGGAAACCTAACTGGGAAAATATTTTTCTCTTGAAAATTAGGTCAATGCCAAACCAGTTGCAAATGCAGAGCCACAAGAGTATTAAATACTCTAAGGGTTTTCTTTATTACCTTACCTGTCATGAATGCTGGGATTCAAAACCTGTTCAATCACATCAATAAGGTTTTATGTCATTTTTTTGGGCATGAGTGAAGTAATTTTTTTTTCAGAAGCCATAATAGTAATAGGAACTTTGCTTATTTAAGCAGTATTTTTATTGTCTGTTCCATACATTTATATTTTCTATCTAAATAATTGCTTACTTTCTAGCATTAAATGTAATTACTATATTACTAATGATATAATTCTGACCCTAATCATAATTTTTAAAAAATATTTATTTATTTATTTGAGAAAGAGAGAGAGAGAGAGAGAGAGAGAACAAGCAGAGTAGGGGCAGAAGGAGGGGGGGAGAGAGAACCTCCAGCAGACTTCCCACTGAGGGTGAAGCCCAATGTGGGGCTTGATCTCAGAACCCCAAGATCATTACCTGAGCTGAAATCAAGAGTCAGATGTTTAACCAACTGAGCTACCCAGGCGCCCAACTCTAATCATCTTTTAATACTTGATTCACAATATTTTGAAATTATTATAACATTAACATAATATTGAAGGTCAAAGATATACCTCTATGAAATAATTAATCTGAATAATGTATAAATACTACACATATTCTTATCCCTCTTATTTAAAGTTAGAAGAAAACTTTAGACACCAAAAGATAAACATGCATCAGAAAAATTATATTGATTCTGAAATTACCATTTGGCACTTTCTCTTATGTCTTGGGAATGACAAGGAATGTTTTCTTTACATTTGACTTATTTGTTAAAACTGAACGTAGTAAGTGATATAAAAAAACTCTTCTTGACTTCTGGTTTCTGGTCCAACATTTAAAGAGCTTGGAAGTCATCACATCCAACTTCAAAACAAGATAAAAGCTTAATAAACCAAAAATCAATAACACTTCTAAAACCCATCAGAGAACTAAAGTAACAAGGCCCCCAAACTGGAAAGGCAGCCAGATACAGAGAATCTTCGCTTACAAGAGCAAAAGCCATCATGGGAGCCTGGTAGGAATGCTGAAAAAACAATGGACTGATTGATTGCTAGAAGCAGAGTGTGGACGAGTTTGGAAGATAAAAACTTCTGGGGGGTTGGACTTATTTGGGGGTTAGGGTAGGGTCCCACACTTTAAGTTTTAAGTTTTACCTCCAGGCACCCTAACCACTTCTTAGGGTAGACATCACAGAAAACTCCCTTCATGCTTCTGGCAAAAAAAAAAAAGGAAAAGTAACCAGTTTGAAATAAACTCAGAACACTGTGGTCTCCATAACAAAGGCCTTCCACCAAACGACTCTATTTCATGAGAGAACTAATTTGGGTTTTATCAAACCCTAACCAATCTGATGAAAGGAAAATGCCAGTTCTGATCTCTCTAGCTTTTCTGTCTCACCAGGTTGGGGAAAACAAAGCTGAGAAGCACTTCTGAAGATCACAGACTAGGGACATAATCTCCCCAAAGCCTGAGACTTAACATAAGATTATAAAATCCTTCTCCTGCCCCACCCAGTCCGACCACATGAATACAGTTCCTATGGAGTAACAAGGTGTTACAGCTGAAAGAACCACAACACTCAGAACCTATTTAAGGAGGAGTCTGAACAGAAACCCAAGGACAACAGAGGCAACAGAAACAAAGTAATTAGAGAGAAGTTATCCTCTTATGCCATAGCTACAACAAATGGTAAACACGTTCTAACTCTTAGCTGTAAACCCAAAGCCTCACATTAAAGGTCTTGTTTCAGTTCTTATTACCTGGCACATCATGTCTGGCTTTCTATGAAAAAATCACAACACATCTTAAAAGGCAAAAAACATAGTCTGAAGAGATAAAGCCAGCATCAAAACTGGACTCAGATGTGGTAAAATTTTGGAATTATCAGACTTGGGAATTTAAAGTAACTGTGATTAATATGCTAAGGCCTCTAATGTGAAAATGGAACAACATGCAAGAACAGATGGGCAAAGTAAGGAAAGAAATACAACTCAAGCAAAGAATCAAAAGAAAATGTTAGAGATCAAAATTACTTTTTTTTTTTAAAGATTTTATTTATTTATTTAACAGAGAGAAATCACAAGTAGGCAGAGAAGCAGGCAGAGAGAGAGAGAAGGAAGCAGGCTCCCTGCTGAGCAGAGAGCCCGATGCAGGACTCGATCCCAGGACCCTGAGATCATGACCTGAGCCGAAGGCAGAGGCTTAACCACTGAGCCACCCAGGTGCCCAAGATCAAAATTACTAACAGAAATAAAGAATGCCTTCTAAGGACTCATCAGTGCCCTAAACAGGGTCTCGTTTGCTGAGAGTTTGCTTCGTAAATAGGTTGGAACATCGTAAAATGCACTCTGTGCCTCCATTGATATGGTTATATGAATTCTCTTGTTTAGCCTGTTGATCTGATGGATTACATTAGTTTTTTGAATGTTGAACCCATATTCGATACCTAAAATAAATCTCACTTGGTCGTGGTACATAATTCTTTTTATACATGTTTTGGATTCAACTTGTTAATGCTTCATTGAGAATTTTTCAGTTTATGTTCACGAGAGATATCAGTCTCTGGCATTCTTTTGTTATGGTATTTTTTGGCTGTTTTGTATGAGAAAGAATTAGGGAATAGTCTCTCTGCTTCTATTTTCTGGAACAGATTGTAGAGAAATGGTGTCATTCTACTTTATATATTTGGTAGTTAATCAATGAACTCCCTAGTTCTAATAAGCACATGAAAGATGCTTAACATCATAAGTCATTAGGCAGTTGCAAAAGCAAAACTAAACGACAACTACAAAAAGATATCATTATATCCAATTAATGGCAAAAATCCAAAGCACCGATGACACCAAATGCTTATGGGGATGTGCAGTAACAAGAATTCTTTCATTTTTTGTGGGAACACAAGTCACTTTGGAAAGACAGCTTGAAAGTTTCTTCCAAAACGAAAGACAGCCTTGCCATACAATCCCACAATTGTGCTCCCTGGTATTTAGTTAAAAATTTATGTGCACTCAAAAAGCTTGCACACAAATGTTTATAGTGTTTTTTTCATAATTACTAAAACTTAGAAGCAACCAAAATATCCTCTGGTACGTGAATGGGTAAACTGAGGTAATCCATATAAGGTAATATCTTTCAGTGATTACAAAAATGAGCTGTCAGACACAGAGGAACTTTAAATTCATATTGCTAAGTGAAAGAAGCCAGTCTGAAAAGGCTACATACTATTGATTCCAACTATATGACTTTATAGATAAAGCAAAACTGTAGAGAGAGCAAAAGGATCAGTGGTGGCCTGGACTAGGGAGAAGGATGAATAGGTGAGGTACAGGAGATGTTTAGGGCAGTGTAACTATTCTGTATAGTATTATAATGATGAATATATGACATTTTTACATTCACAGAGTGAAGCCTAATATAAACCATGGACTTAGTTAATAGGAATGTATGAATATTTGTTCATCAGTTGTAACAAATGTATCATATTAATGCAAGATATCTATAAAAGGGGAAGCCGTGGGGAAAGAAAAGGGACTATATGGAAACTGTACTTTCTGTTCAATGATTTTAAAAACCTAAAATTGCTCTAAAAATGAAGTCTGTTTAATTTTAAAAAGTTAATCTTTATTTTCTTGTTGTTATATTGAATAAGCTTTAATTTCACAAAGAGAATTAATAAAATAAATAGTACCGTTATTACATCACTTAAAAAAATAAAGCAGAGAATATGTGGTAAGGTGCAGAATAACTCTGTAGTCAATGTACTTAAAAGAAGTGATTGCTCCTTTAGCAGCACTTAAATGACAAAGGGCTGCTGATGGGGAAGAAAAGAAATTATTTTGTTGGTTGATAGCCTACCTGACGGCTTGATTTTATGGGTAATTGCAGTTTCTTAGAATACTTCATAGTTAATATTGGTCAGAGAAGCAATGACAACTTCACTTGGCTTCTGCTTTCATTTTATAGCACTGAAGTGATTACAAATGAGATGTGAGGACAGAACAAATGATGACTAGCATTTGTGATACAAAAGATAGCTTTTTGTTCATTTTTGTTGCTAGATAAAAAAATGAATAAAGGGCACATAAATTTTGTCAAATTAACCAGAATCTTATTGAGTAACTATATCACATAACCGTTTCAGACTTTGATTTATTTTAGGTTACCAGACACTTGGTAAATGACAAGAATTTTAAGTATATGTTGGCTAAGTTCTGTCATTTGCTTGGGAAAATAGAAAAATGAAATCTCATATTAAATTATATAGGGTTTTATGGTAATCATTTGAACTGTAATATAATTCTAATTGGTTTACTAGTGAATTTTTTAGGATTCTTATTTCTGGCATTTTTGACGATCAATTTCAATTTGCTTTCATGTATTTTATTTCTCCCTCCATCATCTGGCTTTTAATATTGTGAAACTTGGTAATAATATATTCATTTGAATTTTATGAGCCCAGTAAATGTCCTTTTATGATGCCTTTTTCATTTCTAGAGAAAAAGGCATTCCCAGTCTCAGAAGGTTATCTCTTTAAGCTTTTTATAAAAGCTAGTCAAATTGGTTCAACTGTCCTGACCTCAGTTTTAGTTGGTTTTCCATTTTACTGTTGCAAGTTAAAGTGCATCTCGAGTTTTTAGTAGCTATCAAAAAGTGAAGTACCAGATATAAAAATTGGGGGGGAAAACCCAACATGCTATGAAAACAAATTCTGTAAAGGATATTATAGTATCATAGCAATTTTATTATCTCCTTTAGATATAAAAGAGTAAGAAAAGTTTTATCCTGTGATCGACTACCCTGAAGTTTGTATTACAACACCTTTATCCTTGGAATATTTCCACATATTTTATAGATTTATAATAATAGCTACTATCACCTGAGCACTTTATACTGAGCTAAATGCTTCAGCAAAGAAAGATTCAGTCCAGTAAGAGAATAGTGATGGTTTTAGCATGGAACAAGTGCTTGGTAAAAGTCAACTATTCTTATTACACTTCTCAGGCCATTCTTTTTTTCTAATCTGAGATCTCTCAATTTTCTTCCTAAATTGAGATTTAATTTATGTGCAGTGAAGTGCACAAGTGCACATTCTAAATGTACAATTTAATGAGTCTTGATAAATGATTACATATATGTAACCCACACCCAGTCAGGATATAGAATATTTTGATTTTCCTAGAAAAAGTCCTTGCTCCTTTCCAACAAATCTCTCCCACTGAGTAGAGGCAACTTCTCCTATGACCTCTATTAGTTTAGGCAATTTGTGCATATCCCCAAACGTGCTAAGCTGTTATTCTTTTGTTTCTGGCTTTTTTAACTCTTGTTTTTGAGCTCATCCACATCCTTGTGCCTTTCAGTAGTTGTGTCTTTTTGTTTCTGAGCAATAGGTCATCTGTATGAATTTATTCATTTACCCATTGATGAACATTAGTTGCTTTCAGTGTTTGGCTAATAAAATGAAATGAGATCCATTCCATGAAATGCAAGGAGGTACATATAGTTAGATTTTAGAGCCCAAGGAATATGAAGTAAGAGAAGAAAGTGAAAGTATGGGGATAGTCATGAAAGACTTTATTTTGCTAAGGGAGTTTTATTTTAATTGTCAGAAGGATAAGGGACTGTTTGAGGCAACAACATGTCAGATAATCATTTCAGAAATGCTACTTGGGGGACAATAAAGAAAAAAACATGGCTTTCTATGAGCTCAACTTCACAGGGGGTAAAAGATATTGCTTGGAATTAAAGTATGCATAAATTAAAGCACTCTTTCCTGTGAGTTAAAGCATAAGATATAGGTGTATGTTTGGGGAAGAGATTTTTTTGGGCCCCGTGGTATAGACATGAGCATCCCATGCATATACAGATTAGTCAGCTGTATTTTTGAGGGGATCAACTTTGTAGAGTTCTGGTATAGCTGCCCTGTGCAGCACCTTCCTCTTCAGTATTCTATTATACCAATTCTAGCTCCTCAACCTGCCCCCCACCCAGATTTCTAACTCTGATCTCTTTCTCCTCAATCTGTCAACCTCTTTGAGTTCTTCCTCTCTGTACTAAAGCTGGGATCCTGACTCCAGACAGTAAGCTGATGTAGTCATCAAGCTTACCTCATTTGTCTCAGGAATTAGACTCCTGCATGGCCAGGTGTGCAATATATGAAAAGGGTATTTTCACATACTTTGTCTAGATTTCCATGTGCTTATAGCAAAAACACAATTTTCATACCAGTTCATCCTTGTAGAAGTCACCATTTTCTTTCTATTGCTAGTGTTTGGTTGGCTATTCTGTCTCTTTCTCACTAGAGCATAAGCTTCATAAGCAGAATTTATTCTTTTATCCTCATTGCAACCCTTCAGAACAATCAGACCCAGAGTGGGATTTGGTCTGCAGGGTCCAGAGGAAGCCATGCTAGACTTGAGAACAGAGCAGAGCCTTAACATACTGACTACCTAATTCTTTTTTATTTTAGAAACTGCCCAAGCCTGGGCAAGTTTGTCTGGAGTAGTTATGAATGTTTGCGCATCAAGTACCAAAGAAAAGGATGTCAGAGAAAGAAAGGTTGTCTTCTGATTTGGTAACTTAATGGATTGGAATTACTGATTTCAGTATTATATTGTATTACTCTTCAAAGGGCATTACTAAAATTATATAGTTTTATTCTCATTGCAATCTCATGCCCTCTCAGAAACCTCACAGGATATATATATATATATATATATTTTCTCCCTTGGAGTACATAGCTCATTTAGGATCACAGAGCTAGCGAGAAAGCGAAGTCTTCTTATACCTTCAAAATATTTTTCCATCAGTGGGCACATGGGTGGCTCAATTTGTCAAGTGTCTGACTCTTGGTTTCAGCTCAGGTCATGATCTCAGTGGTCATGGGATCAGGCTCTATGTTCAGAGGAGAGTCTGCTTCAGATTCTCTCTCCCTTTCCCTCTGCCCCTCCTCTACTTGCACATATGCATTCTCTCTCTCTCTCTCTCAAATAAATAAATCAATCTTTAAAAATATTTTTTCATCACACAATCCACTAGCTGCAGAATTTGCAAGCTTTTCATATAAGTAAAAAACACAATGGTTTGATACAAATATTGTCAAATTAAATTATCATTGGTTCTATCAAAGGTATATAGAAGGGGCTCACTCTACTGATATTTATTTTTAATTGATATATAATTGACATGTAACATTGAATTAATTTTAGAGGTATAACATAATGATTTGGTATATGTATGTATTGAGAAATGATTACCATAATAAATTTAGTTAACATCTAGTACTGTATGTAGTTACATTTTTCCCACAGAGATGAGAACTTTAAGATCATTCTCTTAGCAACCTTCAAATATTTAATATAGTATTGTAGTTGTCATGTTGTATTTATACCTCTAGGACTTACTTATCTTATAATTGGAAGTATCTTTTGATCATTTGCACCCATTTTGCTCACCCTGAAACCCTGAAAGCAAAACAGAATTTTAATCATCATATATTCAGATTTAGCATGAAATAATGCTTAGCACATAAACAAATATCTCTAGAATGAATTAATGAAGGAAGGAAGCTACTCAAACAGAAAGCCAAACAAATGTTAAACCTCATAGAGACATCAGTTAAAACAAAACCTGTAATTTGTCTATAGGTCATTAGCCAGAACCATTTTGGTAGAGTGATCTATGAAAGCCTTATTGCATTAAGTACAAGAGGAAAAATAAAAAGAAAGGAAACATGGCAAAAGAAGACACATTCAGATCTGTGTATTAAGCAAGATTCAACTCAACAGTGAATGCCAGAAAAAAAAAAAGTGGCTTAATTATGTGATAGTTAATTTCTGTCTTACATTCAATAATTATAATTATAGTAAGGACAGGTTTTCTGTGGTGTAACCTGGTATCAGCGATGACCAAGATCCCCTTAACTTCAACTTTGTCTTTTGTCTTTCTGTTTATAATTCCACACATCCTCTAAATTTATTAGAAACTACATTTATACTTACTTTTTTTGTATGTTCTTACTTATGCTTTATTATGAATTCCTCAACTCATCAAAATATCCTTGTTTATAGAAAATGATTTTTTTAAAAGATAGAAAGGATGTGTTTACCGTCTGTATAGAGTGAACCAGCAGACACTTTGATGTGGAAATCACAGAGGGAAAGAATGAGTAATTGAAGGGTCAACTTCCCTGAGGAGATAGGATAGAATTCATAGAATTGCTTGATGCACTATCTTTGAATGCAAAAAATAATTTTCCTTTCAGACTACCAAGGAAAGAAGTAAATATATAGAAATAGATATACATGGTATTCTTGTAGGTGTGGGATTTAAAGCTAATGGCATTCTGTTAAGCTTCAATTTTCACTGTGAATTTGTAGGTAATTTTTTTTTTTTTTTGAGACAGAGTGATTTGTTACTTCTGAGGATGGCGAAGGGCACCTATCAAGGAATATTAAAAAATAATTGTTCTTAGCAATATTAATGGCCCAGTTAAAGTGGTGGTTATAAATTTGTAGTGATATCAGCTTTTTCAAACTCTTAGTTTCTGCAGTAAGTCCTACAATTTGGATATAAAAAAAAGAGAAGGCCGTCTTACTCAAGACCCAGGGTATTCTGGGCAAAGCACCAAGATATATGGACAAGGGCTTTGAGAATGCAGAAAAGAGAAGTCAAAGCCATAAAGTATGCAGCAGTATAACAAGAAAAAGTCGTGAGGAAATGGATATCAGATTGGGAGAAAAAGCACTTATGGGGAGACTGAAGTTAATAATCAGTTTGGAAAGGAATAGAAGATTGTGGCCTTAAATTGGCTTTTGATTTTAAAATGGAACTTGTGGGTTGCTGAAGTGTAGTAAAAGTGCAGCCCATTAATGTCTAAAAAGTGAATGACTTTTCAGGAGACGTGTCTAATGAGTCACACATAATGATAAACCAAATCTCTACATCCTCAAAGAATGAAAAGGCATGGGTTTTATAGATAACTTCAAGGAGAAATGGTATATCATTCTGAGCCTATATCCAAGGAGCAACATATTCACCAGCACTCTTTCCACTTAGGAGCTGGTAACTTCCATTATATCAGATTTCGACTCAAACTGCAAGTTACTTTGATTCATAGTAATTTCTTAATATCTAAACTGTAAGTGTTGTATTTATATTAAATTATAGTCCATCCTCTTACCCCTTTTCCCACTACCATGTGTTTTGCTTATTTTAACTAATTACATATTATTTAGCCTTGTTCTCTTGCATGAAGTTCAGCACCATTTCTCTGTCCCCCAGACATTCTTAATTTTGTCTTGGACTAGTCTAATAAACTCCTGAACAGTCTACCAGTAAAATCGTATTTAGTCTTTCCCAAGTGTCCTCTTTTCGTAATGTACTTCTCATTATTGCTAAATTTATTGTAGTGAAGCAGAGCTTTGAGCATGGGTAGCATTTCTTTGTTTTAAAAAAATGTCATGGTGCACCATGCTTTTAGTAGGTGAGATCCATGCTCTTCAAATGGGCATTCAATCACTTATTTTTTTTCTCACCATGCCTCCCAAATTTTTAAGTATGTCTCTCACTGTAACTTTATAGAGACTCTACATTATTGTTCCCAAATGTAGCCAATGATCAGAATATCCGAGCTGCTGAAGATTGAATCCTATGTTTGAGAGTAGGAACAAAATCAAAAATTTTTTTAAAAAGATACTTGTTTGATTCTGATATTTGATAGATTCAAAAACCACTGTTCTAAATATTCCAAGGTGAAACAAGCATCATATGTCTTTTCTCATTTGATCCATTTCATTTGGAGTGTCCTTCTCCATTTTTAGTTAATTCCTACCCAAATTTTTCAGATTTAGCCCCCAATTTGCCTCATCCTGAACTTTCAAGTATTATGCTAAATACCTTACTGAAATTCTTTTATTTAATCTTTTTTTAAAAAGATTTTATTTATTTATTTGACAGAGAGAGAGAAAGAGATCACAAGTAGGCAGAGAGACAGGCAAAGAGAGAAAGAGAAGCAGGCTCCCTGCTGAGCAAAGAGCCCAATGTGGGACTCAATCCCAGAACCCTGAGATCATGATCTGAGCTGAAGGCAGAAGCTTAACCCACTGAGCCACCCAGGCACCCTCTTTTGATTAATCTTAAAACACTTCTATAAGATAGGCATAACTGAGGCTAAGAAAACTGTCCAAAATTGTACATACCTAGAAGTCACAGAACCAGAATCTGAACCAAAGCTGTCCAAATCCAAAATACTGGTAAGAAAAAAACACATTTTATTGGGATTTACACCAATTCTATAAACCCAATTCACTTATATTTTTAATCCATTATCTTGCCACATGATTTTATAATTTTCTATAATGGTAATTCCATCTTGTTGACATTAGTATCTGTGATATTTATCTTAGCTTCAGCTGTGTTTTATTTTAGATTGACTTCTCTGTCACTGAAATCTGCAATGAGGAGAAGAAATATGGAATCACAACTTTTTAGGCTATGGTGATTGAATTGTGATTAACTTGATTCACCAAACGTTGATCCATCTCCTCTTAGACACCTAAAGTTATACAAAATAGCAAAATTCTGTGATAAATAATATTTGCTAGAAACATCAGGGACTTAGGAAGTAGGGCCCCAGGAAAAGGAGAGGAGCCTGGAAGTTGGCAATTTAGTTTCTCAATTTGTAAGATATCAAGGTAAATGAAAATAATTTTTATCCATTTATGAAGAACTGGGAGAAATTTTCCCCTTACCTTTTTCCTTAGCCTGTTTTCTTGGACAGTTACTGAAACTGGGTCCTTCCTCTAATCTTTGGGACAGCAGTTGATCTCCCTAGGGATTAAGCCTGGTCTCCATTTGCCCAAATAGTGCCTTCTGGATTATTTGTTCTATTTTGGAGTTCATCTTGTTTAGGTAAAAACATTTGTTTTCTTGTGGCCATAAAATTTCTTAGACTTGGAAATCACCAAGCTAATTTTCTAACACTGCCTTAGAAACAGATTTCTAGTCCTGCCATGTTTTCTTAAAAGTTGTTTTCATACTTATACTAGATATTGCCTATTTCTGAACTTCTAAATAAATAAAAATATTTTTCTGGAAAGCAAAAATAACATTTCTTACATGTCTTCCCTGATGTCCTCATTACATGTCTACTTTTGTACAGCATTTTTTCATTATCACATTACTCTCAAAACAAGCTAATAAAAAGCACATAAAGATGGTACCTTCACTCCCATATACAAATACCAGAACTGATTTACAGAGTTAGTGAAGCATTTGGTAGGATAGGTATAGGAAGGAGGACTAAGTCAATAATAGTCTTTATGGTATTCTGTCCCTTAGTCTTTCTGTTTTCTGTCAGTTTTGACAGGTGTTTGAATATGACTGAATATTTAGAAGAATTACTCCTTCCTCCTACAACTTACGGCAGAAGCAAGCAGTCTGACCAACCTCCACAAACCTCCCTCTCAATGTCTTAAGCCACCTTGCAAAGAAAGTGAGTTAAAACTACTCAGGAAACAAACATGTAGCACTGTGAAAACATCATGAAAATTAATATTCAAAGCACTCTAAGACTTTATTTTAATGATTCTCAATCTCACGATTTATCTTTATAGCAAATGCCAAAGAAACTCCATCGAGATTGAAATTAGGAAAAAATATTAGGCTGATAGAACCAGAATAAGATAATATTTTCATTTTATTTCTCAAATCAGGATTTATTGGACTAGTAACATTTCTGTGTTCATATGTATTTAGCAATTTACTGAGTGGTACACTGCTATTTAAGGATTCTTATAGATTTTATGAAATAAATGAGTTTGCTGGTGAATGTGTGGCAGACAGCAATCAATCATTTTTACTAGTTAAATCTACTGATAATATAAGAAAAAAATAACAGACCTGTGAAAATTGCAATGAGAATTAAAATGGCTGATTTTGTTCGAACACAGCATATGTGTCTTGTTTTGAAGTGTATATAATTAGAGGGTTTTTAATGAAGAGAAAAATGTAGTTTTGTATTGATCTCTTTCTTCTGAATGTTCCTTCATTTCCTCCTTTGAAATCTGATAGCACTTTGTGCAGTCTTGAGATAGTTGAAATGAATTACATTACTCTAGAGTAATTCATAGTTGTTTCTAAACTTATTGCTGAGTACAAGTGCATTTCTCCCGATTGGGCACGTGCTAGATATTCTCCTTCTTCCTTTAACAGCTACCTTAGTGTCTGGTTAAAAACACTCTTGAATATTGAATAAATCATTCAAAGTCATAACTAATAAAACCTTTCTCAAAATTTCTTCCTTCAGAACCTCAATGTCTTTTGATTTTTCCAGAAGGAAGAAGAAATTTGCTAGCACAATCAGTATAAATTTTGTAGGATTACAGGACAGAATCCCCAAGTGAGTGTTACCACCCAACATCTTTCTGTAGGATGGAGGCAGTGTACCAACTAATTTTCTTTGCTTTTCTAAAATGGAGCTTCAACTTTTTAACATTTAAATATTATTACTATAATATTACTAATTATTATTATTATTTTTTTTCTTTTAAATATCCCTTATGGCTTTTTAAATATGGTCTTGTGGACGGTTTCAGAGTTAACCTGAGCTACGTGATGAAGTGGGGTGAGAGTGGAGCCGGGTTCAAGGGCAGCTCCTAATGTCCCCGAGAATCAAAGTAATGGAGAGAGTGATACAGGAAGAAATGCTTGGCTGTGAAAACAGAAGGGCAAGGCCTGTGGTAAACAGCATTCTATAAGATGTCATTTCTTTGAAATTCTAACATTTTATCAATACATATTTTTTAGGCATGTCAAGGACAGTTATCTTAAAAATCTTTATCAAAATGTAAATATACCCATTAATCTTTTACCAGCTGATATCCAAAGATAAGCTTAAATGCTGAAGAAATACGCTTTGAAAGGGCAGCTAGGCAAAACAAATGTTTGTTCAAAGGGAGAATTTAAAAAGTGTCAACAAGGAATATCTTAGATCTCCATAGGAGATATGGCAAGAGGTAAAAGATCCAGTTCACTTGCTTCCTAAATTTACTGAAAGCCTGCCCTGGTTAAGGGTGAGCATTTCATTAGCCATTGGCTTCCCTGTCTTAGAATTTATTCTTAGTACTTGAGAAGAGACTCTATCATATAATGACAATAAAGCTGCTTTTCCTCTCATGGGAGCCCTGTTAACAATAGCCTGTCCCTTTAGCAATCACTGTGAGTGGCAAGGCAAGGACGCCTTCCATTCCGATGCTGTCTGGAAGTGTTCTCCTGCATTCTTCAAACTCCAGATTAATCAGAAGCTGCCTCTGCTCGTGCATTGTGCCATTAGTATTATATCTGCTGTGTGGACATGAAGAGATAATATCAAGTGATGAATATGTATTCTAAAAATACAGCCCCAAAAAGTAAAGTTGACATTTTATTATAGTAGAATCTATGGAATCAAATATACACTTGTCACAAGATCATAAATGGTCTTTGAAAAACCATGGCAAAAGAGCTTTTCAACTATAACAGAAGTCATTTAAGTGGCTAGAAAGGTCAGAAATGTCAGCCAGATCAAAAGAATTGAGAGAATTACATTTTATCTATTGCTTTTCATGTGGACAATGATTCACCCACCAGAAACTCAGAAGAAAGCTGTATTTTATATGGTTGTTAGATTAGTTGATATTATCTATGATTTGATATTAATTTCTTTGGTGAAATTGACTGGACAAATCATCTCTCTGTTTAATGCTGCAAATGCTACTTTAGTTCTTTTTTATATTTATGAATACATAATTTTGGATGGGTTCATGAACAGAGAAATAGAGAATTGTAATTATATGTTGTTTTTTTTTTCTGGAAGTGAAGGTCTTAGCATTCATAAAATTTTTAAAGGGCTCCTATATCAGTCAGTGTCACAGCAGGAAACAGATGGCATACACAAATTGGGATAGTCTGAAAGATTTAAATAGGGGACTATTTATAAGTAGTGGGAGGGTGTAGAGAAATAATGCTCAATAACACAATATCCTTGGGCTTGGACCATTCAAGAGGTGAACTCCCAAGGCCTAAAGTGGTAAGGAGAGGGAAAAGTAACTGGAAGAAGAGGCACAGAGACCTATGCAGAGGAAGCTGCCTGACAGTAACCGTGAACTTCAATTGAAAAATGATGCCATCCCCTTCTCCCTCTTAGGTGGGAATGTGAAGACACTCTGACCTCATTCTCATCTCACTGTCTGTTCTCCTATTCATAGGCTAACTGGAAAAACCCAGATAATCAGTGAGCAAAGAAACCTGTGATATAAGCCATGCAGAACAACCTCCGAGGACATTGAAAAAGACTGTTAGGGGTGGCTGGGTGGCTCTGTCAGTTAAGTGCCTGTCTTTCGCTGAGGTCATGATCCCAAGATGCTGAGATCAAGCCTCATGTCAGGTTCCTTGCTCAGTGGGCAGCCTGCTTCCTTCTCTGCTTGTTTCTCCCTCTGCCTGCTTCTGTCTCTTACTGCCAATACCCCAGCTTGTGCTCCTGCTCTCTCTCTCTCTCTCTCTCTCTCTCTCTGTGTGTGTGTGTGTGTTAATTAAATAAATAAAATCTTAGGCAAAAAAAAAAAAAAAAAGAGGGGTGTCTGGGTGACTCAGTCATTAAGTGTCTGCCTTTGGCTCAGGTCATGATCTTGTAGTCCTGAGATCAAGTCCTGCATCGGGCTCCCTTCTCATTGGGAAGCTTGCTTCTCCTTCTCCCACTGTCCTGCTTGTGTTCCCTTTCTTGCTGTGTCTTTCTCTCTCTGTCAAATAAATAAATGGAATCTTTAAAAAAAAAAAAAGATTGATAATGGTGGGAATTGGATCCAAAGAATGAATGAGCGAATGAGCAAATGAATGAATAATGGTGTACATATATTATATATAGAATATATATATATATATATATATATATATATATATATATATATATCAGTTCCACCACTAAAGCGAGGTTAAGTCTTGTACTGTTAACTCATTTTCTTTCTGTAAAGTAGAAATGTGTCTTCTTGTGACTTTCACATTTGTTCAAATTCTTATTCCTCACTCTCCAGAGCATGACTTGATATCCTTTAAGTATTTGAATACATTTATCATTTTCCTTTTAACTCTTCTCTTCCCCAGTTTTAACTAACAAGATTCTCAAGAATTTCTCATATTACATTGTACATGGTAGCTTAAATTGAGAAGTTAACAAGAATGGTGGAAAGGAGCATAATGAAAATAAAATCACTTTTGAAATCTCTAAATCTCTTTCACCATCGGTATAACACGGAGACATTGTTTAATATATGTAATATTGTATTGGAAAACTATGACAAAAACAGCAAAAGCAAAGTCTACATATAGCTGTCTGCAAATCAAGCTATTTGATTTCATATGTGACTAATCCACAGTGGTGAATGGAAAATGAATGAAAAATTCTAAAAATTCTAAAGTATTCCAAATAGCCTGTAGGGTTTATGCCATTCTCTTTTAACATCAAGTTTCTCTAGGCTTAAGACATCTATCCTTGTTTCTTGTTATAAGGATTAAAGAAATGAGTGAAGTGACATCTTTGGGGGCAGTGAATATAAGTTACAGGGAAGGAAAATATAAGTTAAATAAGTATGTTATATTTCTACCATGTATGGTTTCTACTCACCTCTCAACTCCAAAAAACCTCTTCCAGGACCTCTATTTCATTGTTATTTCTTTTCTAAGATATTTAGGCTTGCACATGATACCTCAGATGTGAATTCCCTATGTAGAGGGTCATGTATGATAATACCTTAAACTTAAAACTATAATGCACTTACTACTACTGATAATTGCTTGCCATGTTGGTTAACCTATATTAAACTACAAAATAGGAGGTATTATCCAGCTAGGATTGATAAACCAATTTCCTTTGTCATTTATAACCCAAATGCATTCCCATAGATTGGTCTTTGATATCCTTTAAGTATTTGAATACATTTATCATTTTGTCACACATTGTGTGACTTAAAAAAAAGATATTTTTTTTAAGTCACACAATGGCATAGAATCAAAAGAAATGAGATATGTAAGTTTTAAAACACTGGATGAATCACATCTCTTTGAAATATTGTAGAAGGGACCCCTTCATTATACAGACATTTGGAATTAATGACCACAAAGTTCTTTTAATTCAATACATTCAACAAATATTCATTGAGTATCCATCATGTGACAGACACCATAAAACAAAGTTATAATAAATAAGTATTGCATGATCTCTAGCCTCAAGAATTGCCATTTAGTAGATGGACAACATGTATGCCAAAGGTAGAGGTGCTCCTTTGAAAAGATAAATGCTGATGAAAAGGACCAGTATAGTTAGTCTTTCCTGGGGATAAAGGTAAGTTATATGCATGGTAGAAATTCTTCATAAGAGATATAACATTTAGGGATTTTGAAGGTTCCAAAGAAAGAGAGGGGCCTCAAAGAAGCTACTTCAGCATAGGGAGTAGTATTAACGGAGGTTCATTAATATCAAACTAATGTCCCCTAGAGAACTACAGAGATCATAGAAGTATAGAGAATGTAAAAACTTAACCAGACATGTGCATAAGTACAATATTATCAAGGTCTTCTCTACCAGACTTGCATTTTACACTTCATCTTATAAGCTTTAGGAGCCAATAAAACACTTTAAATAACAGTGTGACATGAACCACTTTTTTTATTTTGGAAAATATCTGTCTACCACATGGAAGATAAAGTAAAAACCAAGCTTAGAAAGCAGTTAGGTAAACATTGCATCAGTCCTACTTTGGTATAATGAGGTTTTTGAACTAATATGGTAGTAGTGGGGGGGTTGAAAGATAGGGCAAATATGATGAACATTAATCAGTCAGTAGAATTTAAAGGTTTGACAGAGAAAAGGTCAGCATATCTCATACGTGGCTTGTTAAACTAGGTAGATTGAGTTGGGTTTACCATAAAAAGGATCCAAAGATAAACAGAAATTTACTGGTAAATACTTGGGGCCCTTTAACTCTTAGGTTTCTTTGAGAAACCTAGGAAGTTCAATATATGATTCTAGAAACCAGGAAAAAATGTATGGAATGAAGAAATATATTAGGTACAAAAGTTGGGTATTCATCCTTTCTGATGGCTGCATAATATTCCATTGTATATATGGACCATATCTTTATCCATTCATTTGTTGAAGTATATCTTGGCTTTTTCCATGGTTTGGCATGGATGGGACTGGAGGAGATTATGCTGAGTGAAATAAATCAGGCAGAGAAAGTCAATTATCATATGGTTTCACTTACTTGTGAAGTGTAAGAAATAACATGGAGTACATTAGGAGGAGGAAAGAAAAAGTGAATTGGGATAAATTGGAGGGGGAGATGAAACATAAGAGACTGTGGACTCTGAGAAACAAACTGAGAGTTTTGAGTGGGTGGATGGGTGACCCTGGTAGTAGGTATTAAGGAGGCCATGTATTGCATGGAGCACTGGGTGTGGTGCATACACAATGAATCTTGGAACACTGAAAAAATAAAATAAAAAAATAAGTAACTATGCAGAGAGAATTTTTAAGAAAAGGAAATATATTAGTCACCCCCCCCCAAAAAAATCTATGGCTGCAGGTATATTTTATACAATAGAGAAAGAGAAGGGCCAAGATCAAAACCTTTGAAGATAGAAAGATTGGATTTCTTTTAAGTGAGAGGAAAGGAATTACCAAAAGGTATTGTAAAGAAAAGAATTATCAAGACAATGAGATATCAAAGACTGATATAGCTAGATGATGTCACTGAACAACTCATTGAACTTGGTGTTTAGATATCATTGGTAAACTCGCTGGAGAGGTATCAGAGGAGAAATCATGGTAGAAGTTCCACAGTGCACTGAAAAGTGTGTGCCTGGGAAGAGGAAATGTGGTTAGTAAATGAGATTGTTTTGTAGTCCTTAAGTGTGGGCTGTTCTTTTCAGGTGCTTTGCTTTGAACGGAAGAGTGACAGAATTACTCTGTGGAGTAATTCACAGGTGGAGGGGTCTGGGCGCTGTATGTAAAGAAAAGGACTATCAATGGAGCAAGTTTTGACATGAGTGGGCAAAAAATCAGATCATGAACACAGGAGGAAGAATGAGCTGAAGGGAGGCAATGCTTTTGAGAATGGGAGAAATAGGGGAGAATGGATTCGATTTAGATGAATTTGCAGATTGTAATGTTGGCAAAGTTAGCATCTGATAGATAAATTGTACTCTGTCAGTTTTTGGACATAAAGGATGGTTAGAATTGTGTTTTAGGAACACAATTGACATCAGTTGACTGATGAGACAGAAAACAGCTTCTGAGGCATTGAGAAGCTCATAACAATGCTCTGAGGCATTGTTATGGGCTGAATTGTGTTCCCTGATTAAAAAAATAATAATGATTAAGTCCTAAACACAAGTATCTTACAATGTGGCTGTATGTGGAGATAGGCTTTTTACAGAGGAGATTAAGTTAAAATGAGGTCATTAGGGTAGACATTAGGTCAGTGTCACTGGTATCCTTGTAAGAAGAGAAAATTTGGTCACAGATACATAGTGAGGGAAGACCATGTGAAGATACAAGGAGAAGATAGACATTTGCAAACCAAGAAGAGAGACCTGGAACATATCCTTCATGGCCCTCAGAAGAAACAAACCCTGCTGACACCTTGATCTTGAGCCTCTGTGAAAAAAATAAATTTCTATTGTTTAAGCTACCTAGTCTGTGGTACTTATATGGAAGCCTTAGCAAATTAATGCAGAGATAAACTAAAAATAAAAACATATTTTTGTAGTGATATATTATTTTGTTCTTCTTGAGGAGGAGATGCATAAAATTATATTCTATGTAATGTGTAGTATACTATTTTTAAAAATAGAGTGGGCCATTGCCCTCCATGGAAAGGACAATATATTAAAATGATGTTAAATTTGGAGTGATATATATGTGTATGGGTGGTATATAATATATATGTCTCCATAATTAATGTAAAATTTAAATAACACAAATAAGGAGGAAAGTAGGAAAAACAAGAAAAAAGATGATAGAAAGGCAGTTTAGGAAGAAACAACTAAATATTTATTAAGCCTTACCACCTGGAAACATGTTAAATACTTTCACTTACTTGTCTAAATTCACTCCTTAGGTTAGCTTAAGATTAATACTGTCATTTTCACAAATAAGGGAATTGAGTGTCACAGTAGATAAATAACTCACCAAGAACATATAGCTATTAAATATCGGAGCTGGGATTTGAATATAACTCACCAACTCTAAAGAACAATGTCAGAGGTATGACAATGGAATATATAATTAATTGCTCATTGAGTCATGGTTTTCATGAGTTCCTTTTTTGTGTTATGTGAAAACAAATGCTTGCACAATAACATCAGGTGAAAATAAACTCAGGCTTTCCTTCAATTTGTTGTAATTCTTAATAAGCAATAGGAAAGTAGTTGAGGCTCCTGACACAGTACTCTGTATTGAGTGATGGTTAAAAACTTTAAGATAGGGTGTGATTTTCTCAAGCAGTGAAATTTAAAAAATAGATTATGTTAGGTTACACTTTATATCATCTTATGTGATAGTTAGAAAAATATAGGCAAAAGATCAATCAAATGAGATCCCATGGTGGTTGTTAAAATGAATAATTTTATAGACCTAACAAAAGGTAAGACTTTATGACTAGAGAAACAAAAAATTATGTTTAATATAAATTGTTATTGTTAAACATCTGTAAAATATCTGTTTTGAATTACAATAGTAAAAGCAATGTACAATTTTAAATATTTTGAACAAAGAAATAATTTAACAGTAAAGTTGTTTGTCCTTTTTGTATAATATATCCCCACAGGTAGCTGAAGAAATATGTACTTGAAGAGAACCTCCAGGTTTGGAGGATAATGTGATGATCTGATTCCAATACTCCATCACAATCCCTGGAATAAACAAAACAAAGCAATACATAAACATGAAATCAGCAAAGACAGCAAATAAAACCACACAGAGCCCACAACTTCAGCATTACAAAGAGAAAGAGAATGCCAAAACTTATCTACAAGCAGAAAAATGAAACAAATTCCAAAAGAGAGGTTCAGAGAGCCAAGGAAAGGAGACTTAAAAGGCTCAGGTGAAAGAATATACAAGGGCATAGAAGACATAGGCAGATCATAGAAAAGATCTGTCCCCCTCCCACCCCTGACTTACTTTCACAACCAGCAAATATTTATTAAGCTGCTATTCCTCAGGGGTGAGAACTCTTACCAAGGATGCTGATAGAAGAATACGTTCCTCTTCCCTCTCCATTCCAGGAACTAGGATCTTCAGTCCAGAAGAGCCTCAAGTTTGCAGACATGGAAATCACTAATTCTTCATGTGGGTAACTGGGGATGGTGATGGTGAAGACCAATCTTAATCCTACCATTTTCGTCCTGGATTGTTAAGAACACAGTCCTACCTAATAGCCTTTGGTTCGAATAATATACGTCACCTTGAAGGACAATGTCCTAAACCCAAAAGGGCCATCTTCAAGCTGGTGCCTTATCTTTCAACTTAGAAAACTACATAGTGTGTGAAATGGTAGAAACATTATATACTTGATTATTTACCATTGTTACCCTTCTTTTTCTTTAAAGAAGAACCCTTGATCAAAGGAGAAGTTTTTGATATTTTATGATAATATATTGGACACTCTATAAATCTCTTAACAGTGATGCTATCCAAGATGCTATGGGGAAAAAAGGCAGTGCTATGCCCATAATACCTGCGAATTCAGGTAAGGACAAATCTCTACTCCCTCTGGAATAGAACTGGTCTGATATTTTCAACTTGCTACCAAGAGGCTAGTTGGTCTCCTTGATGGATGGTACAATGACAAGGGCTCCACATTGGTCTCTGGTTTCAACTGGCTTGATTGAACAGCAGTGATAACTAGTACCACCTTAGCAAGAGAGAGCTCCATGATGGGAGCTCATGTGTTATGTCACGATGGCTGTTTCGTCCTTGGGTTAAGCACTGGGGTTTATGAAGAAAGAGGATGGCTGAACTTCTCTTGATGAATCATCTGTCCAGGTGCCCTGCTTAAAGGTCTGAAAACTTGGGATATTTCTCCTCACCATTTCCTCCCCCAGAGAAAGGCGTGTAATAACTATTTGTATTTTATTCACTGCAACTATTGTGATCCATTCATGAACTGAGCCTGGGTTTTCCCCCTGCTCTACCAACTGATTGTAAGGAACCCTCTGAAGATATAGATGTAAACTCAGAGATTGGTGTCTATACAACAGAAGCAATAAGAGAATCTTCTGCCCTTAGAAACTACTCCTGCTCCACTTTGAATATATGATTTCCATCATGTAATTTGACTGATCTCACAATAACCAGGTTATGAAAGGTGGTGCTAGTTGCAGTTATTTAATGTCCCATAGTCAAGACACCAGTCTTGGGGCCAAGTATCATACCAGGAGTCCTTTGTTAAACCTGATTAGACTTCTGCTGCAGACAGCCTTGCCCAGCATCTTGGAGGTGTCTGCTATAATTCTTCTATAAGGCTTACCAAAAACTGTGCATGGGTTATTTTCTACCACAGATGACTATAGAACCAGAATATCTGCTGGGTCATATGACCAAGTGACAAGTTCATATGGACCCAATACCGAACATTTTTTGGCTCTGGTCACCCCTCTGAACTAATATCTCTTCAGGCCATTCCCTAAATGAGATGGAGCAGTCCTTCAAGGTGTAAAATACGCTATTTCCAAAATCTGAAGAGGTCTTCTAACTGCTCTATTGCTATTATAATTGTAGAATTTTCAAAGTACAATAACTTAGCATTTTCTGTGGATGACAGAGTAGATAAAAGATAGTTGTAATTTTATTTTGCTATTCTTTTCATTGAGAGTTTGAATCCAGTTTCCTTTCCCCTGAATTTGGGCAGGTCTTAATTACTTAGTGTATGAATATAATGCAGCAAAACTAACTCTCCAGGGCTTTTGAGGCAAAGTGATATTTGCAGCTTTTGCCCAGGAATCCTAAGGCATTCACTTTGGAAACGAGTTTGTGTGTTGTGAGAACTTTCAAGAAGTCCTGAGGAGAAGTTCCTATAAAAAGGAACTGAGGTCTCCAGCTGACAATTCCAGCCGAGTTCACAGGTACCAGCTAGCCTTAACTTGTTAGCTATATGAGTGAGGCTCCAGCCCCAACTGATGCTGCATGGAGCAGAGAGAGGTGAGTTCTTGCCATTTCCTGCTGAATTGAAAATTCATCAGCAAAATAAATGATTGTTGGTTTTCTAAGTCACAAAGTGTTAGATTAATTTATTATGCAGGAATGGATAATTAGAACAGAGAGAATGTCCTGTCATGCTCCACATCACAGGACTGATAAATTCTTCACAAGTTTGGCAGGCACCTGAATGTTTTAAAGGCTTATTTCCTGCACTGTGGTCCACATGTGGCTAACCCTCATGCACATGGTATGTTGTTTTTGCTTCTGAATAGTATGATGTCATTGGCATAGCAGACCAGTGTAATGTTATGAGGAATGTCACCTGGCCCAACTAGGGAAGTACAGTATCTTCGTTGAGAAGGAAGAGATTAGTAACTAAAAATGGTATAGTATCTTGCCAGTATTTTCTGGCAGCAAACAGGAGATCATGTCTTGGAACAGATTTGGTGGATATGGAAGTATGGAAGACAGAATATGAAAGTGGATATGAGGAAGTTCTCACTGTAAAGCTTATTCTTCCATACCTCGTGATTTACTATCCTGTCATTGACACCTGAAGCTGGTCCCAATACAGTACTGGTATCTCTTCTTGAAGCTCAAGTAAAACAGTGGCCTACAGGAATGATGTGGAGATACAGAAATACAAAACCATATACAGTAAAATAAATCATTTACAAATAATTTAAAATAAGACAAAGATAAAACATGATTAAGTGGATAGTTATTGAAACTGATGGGATAGGATATATGGATATTTAATTTTCCTCTTTTTTGAATATTATTTTCTATGTCCTCTTAGCAGTAATCTCTTTATCTGCCATATGGGAATAAGCTAATTTTTATTCTGCTGCAATTTTCCAAAGAGCTGATCTCTTTGATTTTGCAGGATATTTCATTCATGATCAGTTTCATTCTACAAAGTATTAGAGAAATTTTATTAATATTCTGTAGATTTTAAATTGTTCATGAAAAAGGAATATGTATTTCAGTGCAGAGTTTTGTCTCATTTCCTCTACTATCTGCATTTAGACTTAAAATGTGAAAATTATGCTGTATCCAAATTCTTCAGTCAATGCTTACCAAAGTCTCATTTTCATGCATTACTTGTGGATTTATTTTTAAAACCAGACATTAAATTGAAAAAAAAAATCAGAAATGGAAATTAAAAGAAAACAATGAGGAACCAGAAAGATAAGTAACATCCAAGGGAAAGGCTTTATTTAGTCAAGCACCTCAAGCATTCATTCATTCATTCTTTCACTCATTCATACAGATATACTTTCCTTCAATAAATTTTTATTGGACATCTACCAGACACTGAAGATTTATGAATGAATAAGATCTACATGTTCCCTATTTTCATAAAGCTATAATCTAGCAGAAAGAAATACATTACAAGGTCACAAAATATATTAGTTAATTAAAGCTGTGATTAATGGTTATAAGGTCAGAGGACTTATTAACAATCTAGGCCGTCTTCCTACTTCTGCTGTTGCTCTCCAACCGTGCCTGTAGACTTTTCACAACATAGCATAAATCAGTGATCCTTTGAAAGAAAACATGTCATTCCTCTGCTTAGAATCTATCAATGGCTTTCTATCTCAGACAAAAATCCTACTTCTATTACTTTTTGAAAGTATTAGACCATCTCAAAACTTAGTGGCTTAAAATAACTGTTGATGATCTGTTATGTTTGGGACTGACTAGGTTCAATTGCATGGCTCTTGAAGTCTTTCATGTGGTTGCAGTCTAAAGCTGCAGGGGGTAGATTCATAGAGGGTTTAATGGAACTGGACATTCAAGATGACTTCTTCACTCACATGTGCATTAAATATGAATGGCCGGAGAAGCATGAAGCTCACCAGAATCTTTCTCAACATTCAAGTTCTCCATTGTATAGCTTGGGTTTCCATAAAATATGGAAGTCTTAAGATAGACTTATCGTAGTTAACTTTCCCAAGAGTGAGAATTCCAAGAGACATAGATAGAAGCATGACATTTTATTACTAAATTTTGAATGCCACAATATTTCTTTTTTTTTAAATGAATTTTTTTTATTAAAATTTTTTATTTTTTATAAACATATGTTTTTATCCCCAGGGGTACAGGTCTGTGAATCACCAGGTTTACACCCTTCACGGCACATACCAAAGCACATACCCTCCCCAATGTCCATAATCCCACCCCTTCTCCCAAACCCCCTCCCCCCAGCAACCCTCAGTTTGTTTTGTGAGATTAAGAGTCACTTATGGTTTGTCTCCCTCCCAATCCCATCTTCTTTCATTGATTCTTCTCCTACCCACTTAAGCCCCCATGTTGCATCACCACTTACTCATATCAAGGAGATAATATGATAGTTGTCTTTCTCTGCTTGACTTATTTCGCTA